>NW_011916384.1:0-3568 GCF_000151845.1 Pteropus vampyrus | reverse complement strand
TACTAAAAAGAACAGACATAGAAACTGAACCATAAGAAATTATCACATTCAAATTTAAAATAAGTCTATTTTATATATTTAAAGAAATATTATTGAAAAACAAAATTATAAGTTGAGCATGGGAAATGATATTCAAAAATGAAGAAGCTATAGGGAAAACTAAGTACAACACCAATGAATTGTATTTCTTTGGACCAAAAAAGAAAAAAGAAATCTCATAATATAATTCAGGGTTATAAAAGAATTGTGAAAAAAGATATTGGTAATTATACAGATACATTTAAAACACTGACTGGAAAAACTATATTTATAATTAATGAGAAAAAAATATTTTGAAATATTGCTCCACAACAAGAATATGTTAAAAAATACATGATTAAAGTTTTTAAAAAATTCAGAGTTCTTGATATTGTTCAGAAAAGTAAAATTACTGATTAACTTATTATCTGAGTTAATCTCAATAAGCATTTTAAATTACCTGTAGGTACTCACTAAAATAAAATATGATTATGTACATTAAAGTAAAGGGAAATAATGGAGAAAACAAAATCATTTTTTAAAGTTTATTCAAAATGAAAGCAAAAATTATTATAAGTTTGGAAACATAGAAACTGGCTTGTGACTAAATATTACTATCATGTGAGTCTGGATCTAATCGAGAGAAAAAAATATAGGCTAAACAGGGGTAAATTAATATAAAAAATTATTAATTGCAGCATCAAGTTGCATTGTTAAAAGTAAAATGAATCTAAATATGTACATATAAAGATTCTTAACTATGGTAAATGAGTAGATTTAAAATATTACAGACACTTTACATGGTACCTTACGGCAGAAGGAAAGTACCTGAGGAAGAAGCTCGGCAGTAGTCCAGCCCTCTCAGGAGAAGGTGTGTTCAACCACTGGATATCAGAATTTTGCTGACTGAGCTAGGCCAGAGTTGGGCTGGGTTGCTGGACAAACTGTAGGCCACCTTCCTGAGTACAGGCTATGAGGCTTGCCCAAGGAGTCTGGACAGGTAACTCTCTGCAGGCTACAGGAGGCTCCAATTTCCACATTCAGGAGGCTGCAGAAAGCTTCAGGAGGATGCTAGGCTGCAAAATTGCAAAGGAATTGCATTTAGCTTCTGTCTGGGGCTGTATCCCCCAGATCTTGCCATGTCCACACCACTGACTCCAGTCCATTCCCTCTACAATGTTTCGAAAGTGCTCTCTCCTCAGAAAGCTTTATATTACGCCCACTTAAAAAAATAAATTAAAAATAAATAAATAAATAATGACTTTAAAAATAAATGACTTCAAAAAATAAATAAAATAATAAATGTTTAAAGGGATTCCACCGATTATTCTATAGCTTATATTGAAGAGTATTTTTGAAGCTGAGTGACAACAAATTGATAACAGACATGCTCTACTCGTTTGACTACCCAGCTTTCACATGTGTCTTTCTATACACATCTGAAATCCCTTACAACAGCAAAACCTTTATATACCATCTAAAAGGAGATGTTGTAATTCTTAAAAATGAAATTTTCACTCTTTGCAAAATGAGACTCAGAGTCAGAATAGTCATTAGATCTATCGTGGGCTGTATTGATTACTTCTCAAATTCAGCCACAGTCTCACTGAATATTCTGTTACCTAAAAATTAAATCTTCAGGTTAACCTCCAGGGATTTTTGTATAAAATTTAACAAAGAGAGAAAAAAATGGGAAGAATAATAAAGGAGAAGAGAATGATTCCTTCATACAAACACAAGTTGCAATAATCATAAAGAAAATGTGCACAGCTCCTGTGGCCGTCATTCCATATGGGTCATCAGGTTATAGTGATATCAATAGCATCCTTGATACTCTGCATTCCTTACTAGTGGAGCCACCAAACCTTCATTCTTGAAGGGTCTGAGTCTTCAGTCACACTGCTTTTTATTGGTCACTGTAGTTTTTCCAGTTCATCTAATATTGAGCAAGCAAGTACTAAAGGCATCGAGATAATCCCCTGAGTTCATTGTCCTCCTGGATACTATCGTGTAGTAGCTCCTGATGTTACTGTGGTAATCAGGATCAGTTACTCCAGGATGTCAATCTCATCTTCTCATTTAACGGAACCATTGTATGTCCCCTTGGGAAAACGTTCCCCTCTTTAGAGAATCAGGTTTCTAAGCTGGCAAAGTTCAAAGTTTCTGGGACAAAAGCAAAAGCTCTGCAAGTGTTATAAGGTGTTCCAGTGAGGAGAGCCACTTGCACTTCCGCCCCTTGGTACCAAGCCATGTCATGTGTTCTGGCTATGGGGAAAATAGCACTATACAATGGCTTCTGATCGAAAGCAAAAACTACATCCTGTAAAACAAAACCACATACTCTCGGGATGCTGCTTCTTAACTGGTGTTGTGATTGTGTTTTAAATAATAATGGAGTAATTGGTAAGACTGGCTGATCTCATGAGCATGAGCAACTTTCAAATATACCATAAAGCAGCATAACTGTACTCATCATGCTGTACATTTCAACTCTGGCACTTATTTGCCTTGTAACTGCGAGTTTGTACCTTTTGACTCCTTCTGGATCAAGTATTTTTGTGAAAAAAAAAAAGGTAAGTCTAGCAGAAGCATAATGGGTAAGGCAGGAAAATTCATATCCAGAACATGTGTCTATATTCCTCCTTCATAATGAAAATGTCTAACATAATCACAGAGAATGATAACATACCTGAGACTCAATACTGGTCTCTGTTTTGGGCCAATTAGGCATTTGTCGGTAGGGGTAGCCAGGTCAGCTTTGATAAAAGCCATTCCATGTAGTAATAATCTGCCCACTGGGAAGAATTTCCTTCACCGTTGTCCTTCAGAGTCACCCCTGAGTGGGGCTCTAGTGTTGCAACTGTCCACCTCCAGTTCTCACCTGCATATGTGCAAACTGATCTGTAGAACATGCTCAATTTTGTTCTTCCTCAGTTAGTTGGTCATAAGGTACACTCCTGGATTCCATAGGCTTGAATTCTGATCGATAAGACAATAAAACATAAGCTGGTGTTGAAGGAGTCTAGGCCACTTGTTCATGTGACTTAGTTATACATTTTGTACCTATCCAAGTGTAGTCTCTTATCCGTCATTTCCATTTGTGGTAGAATACTAATATGCATATCATATGGCTAATTAGATCAAATTATACCCAATGATGGGAAACTCAGGTCAATGGTTGAAGTGATGGCTTATGGTTAAGCAATGCAGATACTTTTTCTCAAAAGGAGAATAATTTTGTGCAGAAGAAGGCTTAGATGAGCTCCAAAATCATAAAGATCTGTTTTGTGATTCTCTTATTGGTGTTCACAAAATATTTAGTACAACATCCTTATATGCCATAGATATGTTACGTAGCATTGGGTCTGCTGGATGATAAGAACTGAATGGTAGAGCAGTTTGTTCTATAGAATGAAGTTGGTGTAGCACCTCTTCTTGCTCTAGTCTCTACTCAAGCAGGTAGCATTATGGATGACTCTGCAGAAGGACTGAAGTAGTACATAGAAGTAAGGTATATATTTCCTCCCAAAATCCAAAAAATTCTAACAGG
>NW_011916383.1:0-1494 GCF_000151845.1 Pteropus vampyrus | reverse complement strand
AAAGAAAAGGAATAACTACCTGTAATATTTACTCTCTAGGCTATAATAATCTAAGAACCAGGATCATGCAGAAGCAAAGATCTGACCCCAGAGCATCTGGCTTTAAATCCCAACTCTGACACTTTTATTCAGTCACCAAGAGCTGGACTACAGAAATGAGCAAGGTAACCTGGCAATCAAAGCTCTTCTAGACCTTTGCAGCTATGTTTTCATGGGTGACATTTGAAGGGTAACTTAATTTCATTTCTGCTAACATCTTCATCTGTTAAACCAAGATAATTCAAGTACCTACCTCACAAAGTGGTTCTGAGATTAAACATACTGACAGAATATGCTTAAAAGAATGTCTGCCTTAGTAAAGAACTACAAACACATGCTCTTCACCTGTGCCGTTAACAGAAGTTTGTTTTCATTTTTTCTTTTTTTTTTTTTTTCTACTTTCCTCTCCTTTTTCTTTGCAGTACCAGCCTTAACTTCCTGGGGTAAATTCTGCTGTCTGAATTTGCCCCACGAACTTAACATTACTGTCCTCTCTTTCATGGAAAGGAAGTTATCCCTGCCCCCAAATTTTTGAATCACAAGAATCAGTAAACTCTTCCTCGCTTTAGTTTTTTAATTTTTTAAATTAAAAATTAATTTTAAAATAAAATTAAATTTATTGGGGTGACATCGGTTAGTAAATTATATAGGTTTCAAGTGTACGATTCAATAATACATCATATGTGTATTATATTGTATATTTTTGGATTTCAACTTCCTCTAAACGAGATTATGAAAAATTAAATTTAAGTAGGCTTTTTATATGGCACTGAGATTTACACTGGTTCTGCCTCTAAAACACATAACACGTCTAAGGTTTAGGAAAGACTGTTCTAATAAATCTGTTTTTGGTTCCCGTTTTCTGGGAAGCCAGGCTCCTTGAAGACTGTATGCACATATAAATTATAACGATCAGTATTTAGTCAGGAAAACAGAAACCACTTATATTATTTTCCTAGAGTTACAACAAGTACCATGGACTTGGTGACTTAAAACAAAAGAAGTTTATTCTCTCACAGTTCCGTAGAATGGAAGTCTGAAGTCGAGTTTTCCGCAGGACTATGCTCTTTCTGAGACGCTGGATAGGATTCTTTCTTGCCTTTTCTGGCTTCTGGAGGTGGTCAGCAATCCTTGGCTTTCTTTCACTTAGAGCTGAATCACTCCAATCTCTGCCACTGCTTCACATGGCATTTTCTCTGTGTCTCCACTTCTGTGTCCCTTTTCTTTTTATAAAGACACCAGTAGTGGTGGAATAAGGGCCCACCTGGCTCCAGTGTAATCTCAACTAATTATATCTACAAAATCCTGTTTCCACATACGGTCTCATTTTGAGGTTCTGGAAGAAAACGTGCATTTGGAGGCGGAGGGACACCATCCAACCCAGGACACCTCTCAAGTTGTCTTTATATTTGTTGTTTTTGTTGTTAATGTTAGCAAAAGGCTCATCAGGGAGTA
>NW_011916382.1:0-893 GCF_000151845.1 Pteropus vampyrus | reverse complement strand
TTCAAGCAACCTTTGTTGAAAGGAAAGGAGTTGATGGATTAAGGGCAGGTATAGGGGACGTTCGGAGAGCCTGGACTGACAGGTGGGCAGAGGACCCAGCCCCGGGCACTGTCTCGCAGTCTAGAAGCCTATGCAGCAGGGCCTCCTGCGTGATACGAGTGGTTGGCACCCGCAGCCTTGCATTTCTTCTCCTCCCTGGCCTCTGGCCTGTCCTGTCTCCACCTGTGTGGTCCCTCAGGCTGCCATCTTGTCCAAAGCCCCCACAGGGCCACCTGGCAGAACCACCTGTGCTCCAGAAACGCTAGCAGACCAGGTCCCTCCATGCCAGCTCTGGGAGCTTTCTCTGGCCCCCGGGTGAGGCCTAGCCAGAACCCCTCCCAGAGGAAACTCCATCCCCAAATTCAGCCCTCGAGTTTCATCCCAGATGCCTATGCTGACACTCAGTCTAGCCCCTCTCTTGGGAACCACTGGTTTGTGGGTTTGCCTCTGTGGGGGCAGCCCCAAGAGGGGAAGGAGGCATGGCCGAACTTTTTACCCCACGGTCCTTACTGTCACTCTGGGCAAAGTGTCATTTTGATCCCATATTTACAGATGAAGAAACCAAGGCTCCGAAGAACAGTAATTCGCTTAAGGTCCCACAGCAGGTTCCGAGCTGTCTGGGGACCCTGTGTCCATGCCCTGTGTGGTCACTATCATTTGTGGGATGAACAAATGAAGGGAGGAAGGATGGGAGGCCAGGAGCCACTGTCTGTCCAGTGAGGTCCCTGGCACAGACCCTTGGAGGTGACCTGGATGTAAACTGGATGCCTGGGGGGGCTGTAGGGGGAGGTCAAACAGCGGTGGGGCTGAGGCGGGGCGGGAAATAAACGGGTCCAAAAGAGAAGAAGGTGTGA
>NW_011916381.1:0-1697 GCF_000151845.1 Pteropus vampyrus | reverse complement strand
GTGCAGCCCGATTTAAGAAGCACCAAGGAAACCCAGCTCTGTACAGGGGCGGGCAGGGGTTCCGCGCATCCCCCAGGGGGTCTCGTCCGTTGCTTCCTGAGAGCAGTGCTCCGAACTCTGGGCTCCGCGGGGCTTCCGTGGCCAGCTCTTGTCATCTACACACCCATCTTGGGGCTCTGAAAACCACGGGCTCCTTGCAGCACGGCGGCTGGTTGCTCGGTGTACAGTAGGCTGGACGCGCGTGTCAAATGGAAGGACCTGGGGGTCATTTTGCAAGCGATGTCCTAATGGAGTCTTCTGGCTCCCAGGTCCCGTTTCTGACGTGGCCCTTGGCGATCGCCTTCCTTGCCTTGGCCGGCGGGTCCCCGACGTGGTGTCAGCATGGGCCTTGGGGAGGGGGCGCCCAGCAACGAAGAGCGGGGCTAGCCAGGGGGCCGGGGCCCCTGGAGTCCACTCGGGTGGGAGCTGCTTCTCCATCCTGTAAAGTTGGCTCCTGGAAGCTTCGAGGCCCTGTTCTTCCTTCCTTCAGTGTTTTCTTCTTCAGCAGCTTGAGCTGCAGCCTTCGCTCCGTCTGGAAAGCAGAGTCTGTTTTCGGTGCATTTTGTTTTGTCTGTTGGCAGATCGGGAGGGTTTCTGTGTGATTCCCTCTTGGTGCAAATCCTCTCACCACTTGTGCCCAGCAGCCTCTGGTTGGCATCGTTTGTACATTGAAACGTGTAAATAGCTGTTACAGAACAAAAACTATTTATGTCCGTCCCAAGTGCTTTTGTAGATCCTCCTTCAGTCCCTTGTCTGGGACGACGATCTCGCTTCCCTCCGGCCTGCTTGTTTTCCTATTTAAGACTATTTATTAACGGTCAGACCGATGTACCTTCAGCTGTCGCATCGAGCAGTCCGCCATGAAAATTCTGTATAATTAGACAAAATAAAAAGGGTTTTGACTTTGCAATAAAAGGAAGACATTTGGTTCTGGTCCTCGGGCCCGTGTATTCATGCATGCGTTGCTTTTTCTCACTGCTCTGGACACTGGCATCTACTAGGTCTACTAGGAAACCTTGCCGGGCCTACAGCACTGACGCACTGTTTATCATCCAGGCCCGGGGGGGGGGGCGGGGGGAGAAGGGGTACTCGTCAATATTTGGTGCAGCTGTGTGGGGCTCCGGGCAGAAGAGATGGATGGAAGCAAACAACAAATGTGAATTTGGTAGGCTCGACTACAAAGATGCTTCGCTGAATTACAATGCAGCTGTCAGCAGCTGTTTCAAAGAGGCAGGGGGTAAATTAGCTGTGTTTACTGCTAACATAGTTGAAAGGTTTAGTCATCCCAATAAAACAGAGGCACAAGAAAGAAAGGTGGGTGGGGATGGGGTGGGGGGAGCATACACCCAAAACTTGAAAGCAGCACAGGCCCCAGAGCCGACACTGTCCACTGCAAATTGTTCTGGTGGTTTTGGGGCCGCCCTGTGGACGGTGCGCCTCGGGCGGCCTGCTGCCGAGCCGTGCAGAGAGCCGTGCAGAGAGCCGTGCAGAGAGCCGTGCAGAGAGCCGTGCAGCCCGGAGCAGCATCTTGGGCCCCTCTCGCTTTGAAGTGCACGCTAAGGTCACCTGATGGATGTCAGAGCCCCAGCCGGTCCTTGGCGGGGCTGCTCCCTCTCCCCTTCTTGCCTCAGACGAGCAGGGCTCTTAACAAGTCCAGC
>NW_011916380.1:0-1353 GCF_000151845.1 Pteropus vampyrus | reverse complement strand
TCAGTGGAGTTGAGTTAAAGTTATAGTAATGAGGAAGTAAGAAAATCAAACCCATTGAACTTTTGCAGGTGGCTCTTATGTTGCATCACCCAAGATAATTTCAGTATTTTGGATGGAAAGGAAGATTGTCAGCATCTTCTAATCTTCAGTAAACAAAAGGAACAGCCTGCAAGGCTGGTTGAGGATCCCAGATGGGGAGAGGAAAAAGGTCGTATTGCCGGATTCAGCAGGAACCTTAAAGGAGTCTCATAGGTCATCTTTCCGAAAAAATATGTAACGCGGGTCCACATGAATAGAGGATAGGAAATGTTCCAGGGTGATGGAACTCTACGAGCCTGTCATATCATTTTTCCTGTTAGAATTCTCATGCAGATCACATAGTAAGACAATGATTTGAAAGAACTGGGTGATATAGACCAGTAGTGATTATATGGGTCAGGACAGTAATGTCTGTTATATGCATGTAAATGTGATCAAGCTGAATCCTGTGACCCAGTCGAATGCCACCATCATTTCTGCTGTTTTTTCCCCCTAAAATATATAGATTTTTTTAATTAGTATGTTTATTTTAATAAGTCCAAAGTAGGACACTATAAAAGTGCTTACAAACATAAAATTAGGATTACATAAACATACAAATGATAATGAAGAAAATCAGTAAGCAGAAACAAAATAATAAAGCTCATAAATATTAAATACAACCATGCATGTCACTAATTTTAAAGTAAAAATTAGTGTTTCGGATAGCCACATTAATGAAACTTCTTCTGACTTAAAATGGCATAAAGTTTAAAATTTTGACCATTTGCAGCAAGTGCCTGGATTTAAAATGAGATTTAATAGAGTCCCTCAGTCCTTTAGGCTGCTAATTAAAACATGCATATACCAAATTGTAGAAATATTTCCCAAGCAGTAACTTCTATTTTCTTGGCAGACAGCGTTTTTGTAGGAATCATTAAAGATGGTACATGATCGGGTTGTTGAGAAAAATCTCTGGGCTCCTTTGATGTGATTATTTTTATAAGCTTGCTTTTTATATTAGTTAAATATCGCTTAATTATCACTTCATTAAATGTTACTTAAATATCACTACATTCTCTAAAATAATATGTTCAACTCATCGACTTTTTAAAAATCATAAATAGACATGTTAAAACATTTAGGAATTTGAATTTAAACAGTATTTTTCTCTATAAGTATCTTCATTTTATAATTACATGTATATTTGTTTTTATAAATGAAATGAGTAAATTAGTTTACAGTAATATTGTTGTATATTATATGCACACTAAAGTTTTATGCATTAAATTGGGAGTATTTCTGATATTTGTGTTCACAAGTAGTTAATGTTGA
>NW_011916379.1:0-1529 GCF_000151845.1 Pteropus vampyrus | reverse complement strand
GTACAAATTTGCAATCCCACCAACAGTGCACAAAGATTTTCTTTACTCCCACATCTGTACCAACATTGTGTCTTGATTTATTATTGATGACAGCCACTCTGACAGGTGTGAGGTGATATCTCATTGTGGTTCTAACTTGCATTTCTCTGATGATTAGTGACATCGAGCATCTTTTCATATGTCTACTTGATCTCTTTGGAAAAAGGCCTATTCAGGTCTGTTGTCCACTTTTAATGGGATTTGGGGTTTGGTTGGTTGGTTATTTTCTTTTGCTGTTGAGTTGTATAAACTCTTTATAAATTTTGGATATTAATCCATTATCAGATGTAGATAGGCAAATGTCTTCTCCCATTCTGTAGGTTGTCTTTTTGTTTTGGTGATGGTTTCCATTGCTGTGAAAAACTTATCAGTTTGATATAATTCTATTTATTTTTTCTTTTCTTTCTCTTGCCCAAGAAGATGTCTCAGAAAAAAATATTACTAAGAGCAATGTCTGAGAATTTACTGCTTGTGTTTTCTTGTTTTATGGTTTCAGGTCTTGCATTTAAGTCTTTAATCTATTTCAAGTTTGTTCTTTCATATGGTGTAAGAAGGTAGTCCAGTTTCATTTTTTTTTTTTTTTGCATGTCTGTCCAGTTTTTCCAGCACCATTTATTGAATAGACGGTCTTTACCCTGTTGTATATTCTTGCCTCCTTTGTCTTATATTAAATGACTATATAAGCATGGATTTATTTCTGGGCTCTCTATTCTGTTCCGTTGATCTATGCGTTTGTTTTTGTGCCAGTACCATGCTGTTTTGATTACTGTAGCCTTGTAGTATAGTTTGATATCAGATAGCATGATACCTCCACCTTTTTTTTTCTCAAAGTTGATCTAGTTATTTGGGCTCTTTTATATTTACACATAAATTTTAGGATTATTTGTTCCAGTTCTGTGAAAAATACCATTAGTATTGATAGGGATTGCATTGAATCTGTAGATTGCTTAGGGTAGTACAGATATTTTAATGCTGTTAATTATTCCTATCCATGTACATGATACATTCTTTCATTTATTTGTATTTTCTTCAATTTCTTTCTTCAGTGAGTTGTAATTTTGCAGGTACAGAGCTTTTATCTTCTTGGTTTAATTTATTCCTACATATTTTATTGTTTTTAATACACTTGTAAATGAGATTGTTTTCGTAATTTCTCTTTCTGTTCATCATTGGTATATAAAGATGGAACTGATTTCTGAATATTAACTTTGTATCCTGCTACTTTATTGAATTCGTTTATCAGTTCTAACAGTTTTTTGGTGGAATCTTTAGGGTTCTCTATACAGTATCATGTAATCTACAAATAATGAAAGTTTTACATCTTCCTTTCCCATTTGGGTGCCTCTTATTTCTTTTTCTTGTTTGATTGCTATAGCTAGGACTTCTAATACTGTGTTGAATAATAGTGATGAAAGTGGACATTCTGTATCATTACCGTGATCTTACGTAAAAAACTTTTTAGCTTTTCCCCATTGAGTATAATGTTATGA
>NW_011916378.1:0-3422 GCF_000151845.1 Pteropus vampyrus | reverse complement strand
GAAGAAGTTTTTCATGTTACGCAGATAAAACATCTAGGAAGACTTCATCTCACCCTATGGATGGTCTTGTAGAGACACAGTCCGCGTCCTTCACCAAGATGATAAGTACGTCCTTGTCTCGGTCCATCCTTCACTTGCACATGAATTTTTAAAAATCTTACCCTTTTTGAGACGCTCTTTTCCACCCTTGAAAGACAAAGACTTCGAGGAACCCCTGAAAATACCAATAAGAGTCGCAGAAAAGGATGTTTGGATCAGAGCGGGGATGCCCCTGACCTTGCTAAGCCCCACGAGTCTGGAAGCAGTTGTTCAAAACCCGTCTTGGCCCCTCTGCTTAATGTGGTTTATGCGAAGCATAGGCACCATTGTTCATTGTCTGCCCACGCAGCCTAGCGCTGCCTGTGACCGTGGCCTTGGACCTGGCCCGCGGCATACTGCTCACATTGACTCTGAACACACTGTTCTCGGTGGTAGCAGTCGCCACGGGTTTCCAACAGATTGTAGCTGCACCGCCCCGCCTGAGAGTGATTTCCCACCCTCCGTATGAGGTCTAGTCACAGTTTAACAGCGTCGCCTTTTCTTGGCAAAGACGACATTTTTCTAAGATCTACAGTTATCATCGAAGCCAAGTTTGTTTAAACTTATTATTTTTACTCCTCTCCCACCCTCACTCCCCTTGTGTGCTACAAATATCACTGTGAACTGGCAGCGTCGAAAACACACTCGAAATCCTAGGTGTGCCAAAGGAAGTATGATGAAAACCAAGAATTTTTACACCACCAGGTGACAGTTATTTGGATTACCTATTTAAAGGATTTTAACTGTATCGGCCTCGACATATAAATGGCAAAGACCACGAAATTCTACTGCCAATATTTTTTTTGTGTTAAGTGTTTATTGATTGAATTTTAAAGAGAAAATAAAAACCTTTTTGTTTGTTTACTTGAACTAAATCGAGTTTTCTTTGTTCTGAATAAATGAACTGTCATTACCATAAATAGATCATTGGTTTTGTCTTCTTGAAGCTATTAGAAGTTTCCATGATTACTCACTTTAAGGGGCTGGTATTTTATATCCTCATATTATAATATATATTACATGTATGAGGGAGCATTTATGCATTTAAATATTTATAAATTTAATATTATAAGTTAAATTATATTAAATCAACACATTCAATTATAAATTATGGATTTAAATAGAAAATCACTTAAAGCTTACTCTCTAGTGGGGTGAATGTTTATCACCGAGCCTTCTGGAAAAATTACTTATTGGTTACGAGGGAGTAGCGTTTGCATTCATTCCAAACTTTGATAATCAGTATGTCTCACGGTCGCCAATGAGCCGACCATGATGACTTAGGGCCTGTCGGAGTCTGTGAAATTTTACAGAAGAGGCATTCGCCATCTTTCAACACGTTTCAGAAACGGTCAGGCTTGACCACATAACCGAGATGACCATGGTGATGGAGCTGATTTAAATTTTTACCTGCTTAATAATCTACCTCAAACATACTTGAACGAAACTGTGAAATCTTGTCATCTGGTTCCCAGATGCTCTGGAGAAAGCTGAGATGAAAACATTGAAGTTCAGTTAATACTTTAATAATCTGAGTTTTATTATTTTACAAAGCTTTCTCAGATAGGGATCAAGCACATATATTGGACTCCCTTTTCAAAAATATATTAAAATACAACTTCTTTCAACTTAAGGGACTAGAATACTACTCAAGATGCCATCTCTTGGAGCCCCGTGACAATCGGCAGGAACAAAGTAATTCTAGGTATAACCCTTTAATATGATAGATTCTAGTGGGCTGACCTCAGAGGTCTCAGAAGCATCAAATGGTTTAGGAGTAACCTGAGGTGAACCTTATACATATAACCGTTTGCATCCTTACCATGAAGCTGAACTATATCAGGGATGTACCATTTGGGCTGCGGACCTCGTGTAGGCAGGATACACTTTGACTACATTCTGATGCAATTATAAATTATCTTTACGCTTGACCTCTTAGCGAGGGAAATGCATTTTCTCCTTTCTTTATCAGACTATCTTGAGCTTTCTAGTGCCTGGCGAGTAAGGACCGTGACGACGCAGGCAAGGTCCCTGCATGGGGCTGGCTCAACGGGTGACTCCAGTGACCCACTGGGTACATCCGGGATGTTATAAAACACCGACAGTTCCCAGTATGGAACTCCCGCTACAAAGTCAATATCAACGGCACGTGAAATGTCATATTAGCTTTGCATGTGTTCCGACTCCGGTTGTGTGCCATTTGGTCACCTTTTCTGGGAGTAAGGGACATTGCAGATATGCCTTGAAAGTTCATTCAATATAAACAGTGTCCTTAATTATTTTGAATGTGCAAGATGTTCTCAATACGAAATTGTCGCTTCAATCAGGGAGCGGTGACTCTGCGTAGTTTTAACAGTGGCAAGGTATGCGATAACGAGAAACAGAAAATGAAGTGACTTTTCACAGTATCCTGAGCAAAGTTACACCAAATTCTTGTTAATTCTAGCGCGCTTGTATAGATAGCATCAAACTCAGGGTCAAGGAGGTTCCGGGGGTCTTGACAAAGCCTTCTACCATGGTCTCCCTTGGCACAAAGGCCGCTGGGATGCTGACTTGATTCCAGAGACAGGCTGGCCACACACATGCCCATGCTACCTGGAGACGCCAGATTGCGCCGAGAACACAACATCATCCTATGAGCACGTGTTGTGACGATCAGCGTAGCCAGACAGACTGCGAGGATTTAGTGAAGATCTTTCTTCATCCACTGACATTTTCCTTCTCTTCAAGAGTGTCGATAGCTAAGCCTTTCTGTGATAGATGTGTTCTTGAAAAGTCATGTTCATTAGATTTCGAGACAGTGAATCACAGTTCCTCTTGTCTAATACCTTAGCTTCAGTTTTATAAATGCTCATCTCTGCTCTTCAAAAAGCTGCGTCTCCCGACAGTGACACTCCCTCCCTCTCTTGTCACAGAGGAGATTTCTAAATCCCCCCGGGCAAGTCTTGGGTACCTATGCGTGGTGGTGGGATGCTACAACTAAAAGCATCCTAGCATCCTTTTGTGAAATGGAGAACCTTATCATTCATAACTTCATGAGTTCAGGTTTACAAAATTAGGGTTTCTGAAAACGAGGCATGCCTGTACCTTTAATTCTACCCTGATCTCCTGTGGTGTTCCACGGTCCCCACGTCACACGGAACTGTGAACACAGCCACATTCTACTGAGCCCGTCTTCGTAATTCTAAATTTTCTATGGCGATTACCGACTTCGTATAGAATCTAAATTCAAGGTCTGAGCCTCCATGGTCAGACACTCGACACCCAGCAGGGCACCTCAAAGATAGAAAGCACGCTGTGACAGATGCGCCGGACTTGTCTCTCTTGAGGCCAGCCTCCCCCTC
>NW_011916377.1:0-1725 GCF_000151845.1 Pteropus vampyrus | reverse complement strand
TCAATCAGCCACTCAAGGTAATTTTACATTTGAGGCAGAGATGGTGAGAACAGCAAGATAAAGGTAAAAAAACATAATGCTCAAGTTCTGCAAATGTAGGTAGTGCAAAACCCCAGAGTCACTTCTAATGTATTAGTGAATTATTTTCATTAATTCCACCTCAAAGTGAATTTGTTAAGGATCATTCATTAACCTAAAGGGGTAAATGCAGAGCACATGGGCACTTTACCACTGGGGGAGAGTAGAATGATTGTACTGTGGACACTGTGAGGTGTGTGTGTGTGTGTGCATTTGTGTATAATTATTTGATACTCAAAAACTATTAAGACATACTCTTCCCCATACAATGAAAAGGGCACACAGAAATTAATATCCTGATATGTACATGTAGATATTTTTCTCTTAATTATCATTTAGGGATTTTTCTGTACTCATTTGTGAAGTATTATGAAACTAAATAAGTACTGTGAAAATCCATCTTTTCATTGTATAGGATCTCTATATAAAATCAATAATTCACAACTCTAGTTATTTTTAATTCTTCAAAGACTAGTGCCTTATATAATTAATTTTTTAGGAGGACTATAGAGTAGGATTGATAGGTGGACAGGTATAATGGGAGGAGAAAAGACCCAGCTCAGAAAACTAAATGGAAGCTGGCAAAACCACCAGCACTAATTTAAGCACTTGGGCCCTCTGGGCGACTTCGAGAATTTTGAATGACTTTTTTATAACATTATGATGACATTTGAAATGCTTGCCAAGCAATAGATGAAACACTTAATTATATTTTGTTTAATCTTCAGATATTGTGATTATGTTCTAGCAGAATTATGGTGATTAATTACATTAGGTCACCAAACGTCACCATGCCTGTCATATACACATTAAGAACAAGTCAGTCGTCAGTTTGTTCTCTGTATCTATGATTCTGTTTTCGCTTGGGAGGCTGGGTGAAAGAGATGAAGGGATTAAGAAGTACAAATTGGTAGTTACAAAATAGTCACAGGGTTGTGAAGTACAGCATAGGGAATATAGTCAATAATGTGGTAGTAACTATAGTGCCAGGTGGGTGCTAGACTAATCGAGGGGATTACTTTGTAAATTATATAAATGTCTAACCACTATACTGTACACCTGAAACTAATATAAAATAATATTGAATGTCAACTCTAATTGAAAAAAAAAAAAAAGAACAAGTCAGAATTTTCCCAGCCGTGCAGTTGGCCTGATGAGTGGAGTGCCAGGAGCAGTATTCTCTCTCAAATAGTTCTGCTGCAGAGATCCCCGTGGAGAAACACGGGTTAGCAGGGAATGAGTGGGTGCTGCTCGCCCTCTCTGCTTATCTATCCCAGGATCCACCTTCAAAATTGTAGGAAGACTAAAATTATGATATCTGCAAAGGGCATTTATATTTATCCATGAGTGTGTATATATACTTGTTATAATCTCAGATAGAGAAAGATCGCTTTCAAATACATGGTTCCTCAAAGATAGTGCTCGCACAATTTGGATATTTGTAAGAGATCTGCAAATATAAAGGTTTTCTAAGTTTTCTAAATTTTATAAAGTCTAATGAGTTTTAAAGAGAAATGAAATAGCCTTTCTTAACTAGTACTTCAATTATTAAAGTGACACCCCATAGGAAAGGAAGCCTGAGCTTTTGGGTCAAATCTTTTTCTTTCTTTCTCTTTTTCCTTTTTCTTTCTTCTTTTTTTTTTTTTT
>NW_011916376.1:0-1439 GCF_000151845.1 Pteropus vampyrus | reverse complement strand
CTACCTCTCACCCCTTGTCCTAATATCAGAAAGAATAGCTGTGCTTCATATTCTGAAAATGTCAAAAATTTACTTCTTTTGGAAAGTTTTGGACCATTCTTATGTATTTAACTGAGCCGACTAGGACTAGAATAGGCTCCTACTGTGGTAAACTTATGAGATAAACCTTTTGCAAATTTTCTGCCCTCAACTCAGAAGTCTATAATAGCCATCATCCTGTGATGTTTTAGTGGTTATCTGGGAGCCATTTTGTTTACTGGCTGAGACTTTAAAAACAAACAAACATACAAACAAACAAACAAACAAACAAAAAACTTTAAGGAACCATTCCCCCTAAAGTTCAGTCTTTTCCCTTCCAACTTCATTTGCTCTGCAACTAATAATAGTTCTTCAACTGTGATTTGTCATAAAGTTTTTTAAAACTAATCTGGAATTAAATACACACACACACACACACACACACCCTGCAGGCTACTTAAGGAAAAAATTTTAAATACAACATTCTAAGCAATTATCCTCTGGATATTTGAAATAATATTCTATAAAAGAACAGAAAGCACCATGTAAACTTATGTTATACACATAGGTTTATTTTACCCAAGAATACAGAACTGCAATATTTGACCTTTCGGAAACAACAATGAACATATACTAAATGTCATCCGGTTCCACAAGCAAGGAACCTACACATCGTGCTTGACACTCCTTTACCCTTAGCTGCCATATACAATCACATAGCACTGACAGTTTGACCTCTTAAATATTTCTCCAATCTGCCCTTTTCTCTCCATCTCCACTGCCCATGTCCTTGCCTGGTACTGCAGTAGAAAAACCAGCATTCTTGGATCTAAACTGACTGTCTTCTTTCCCTTCTTCATTCTTTAGTCAGAGTGGTCTTTTCAAATGCCTACATGACTATGACATGTTCTTGTATAAAAACTTTTAATATCTTCCCATTGCTTTTAGGGAAATACCAAAAGTTTTAACATGATCATCTGGTTTGGCTCCTGCCTAACCCTCGGGCCTCAACTCTTACTGCTGTCTTCTTCACATCTGCATTCCATTTTCAGTGTTTCCATTTTGTCCTTCAAATGATCTATATATACATGCTCCTACTCCAGGGTCTTTGCACATGATATTATCCTTTCCGGAATTATTCTTCATCCTCCTGTAAGTCTGTTTAACTCATACTGATGTTTCAGATTTTAGCTCAGAGTTTGTTTTTCCTTACCAATCTAGGCTAGGTCAGGTTTGTTCATTATGTGTTCTCATAGAAATCATTCCTTTTCATGCAAGAACTTGTTTTATTTTGTAATGATATGATCATTAATATGCATGTCTGTTTTCCCACTAGACTGTATACTCCTAGAGAGGACAGACTATATCAATATTTGTTCATTGTTATAACTCAAGATCAAGAACAGTGAGTGACAAGTACT
>NW_011916375.1:0-1195 GCF_000151845.1 Pteropus vampyrus | reverse complement strand
TAAGTTAAAAAAAAAAAAAAGCAAGGTTCAGCAGCATGTGCATATTGAGTAATAATGAGGGCTGTCTCCAGGGAGCAGGACTGGGGTGAGGGGTGGGGGTGACCGTGGAAAGGAGTCTGCTTTTTTCATTCTACTATTTTGTACATTTTGAATTTTCTATCATGTGCATGTGTTATCGATTCAAAAACAAGTGTGAACGAACAAGCAAAAAAGCAAAACAAAAATATTTTCTTTCCAGGACAAAACATCCCACGAGATAATGTTTAGTAGAAATTATTTCATTAACTTCTTTGATTTCCTTCGATCCCGCCCTCGCCCTCGCTGTCCCGCCCCCAAGGTCCCGACCCCGAGGTCCCGCCCTCACGCTCGAGGTCCCGCCCTCGCGGTCCCGCCCTCACGCTCGAGGTCCCGCCCTCACGCTCGAGGTCCCGCCCTCACGCTCGAGGTCCCGCGCTCGAGGTCCGGCGCTCGCGATCTCGCCCTCGCCTGAATATCTCTGGGAACATGGAGGTAAACTACTTTATAATCGTGCATAGACTCAGCCTTATTGAAGCGTATGTGATATTTTAAAGTGGAAAAAAATCCTTTTTCTATAAAATTGTAACTTTTATCTGTAAAAGTGTGCTTATTTTATATGCTTTTATATATTTTACTCATTTCATTATTTATTACTCCTATTTTTCACCATGGGTTTAAATTCGCTCCCTATCCCGCCCTCGCCCTCGAGGTCCCGCCCTCGCGATCCCGCCCTCGCCCTCGCGGTCCCGCCCTCGAGGTCCCGACCCCTACCTCGAGGTCCCGTCCCCGCGGTCCCGCCCTCACGCTGGAGGTCCCGCGCTCGCGATCCCGCCGTCGCCCTCGAGGTCCCGCCCTCGAGGTCCCGCGCTCGCGATCCCGCCCCCGCCCTCTAGGTCCCGCCCCCGCCCTCGAGGTCCCGCCCTCGAGGTCCCGCCCCCGCCCTCGAGGTCCCCGCCCTCGAGGTCCCGCCCTCGAGGTCCTGCCCTCGAGGTCCCGCCCTCGAGGTCCCGCCCTCGAGGTCCTACCCTCAAGGACCTGCCTTCTAGGACCCGCCCTCTTAGGTCCCGCCGTCTAGGTCCTGCCCTCTATGTCACGCCCTGTATGCTTGCCTTCAAGGACCTACTGTCAGGGTCCCCCCTTCGAGATCCTTGCCTCAAGGTACACCCCTCTAGGACCC
>NW_011916374.1:0-1254 GCF_000151845.1 Pteropus vampyrus | reverse complement strand
TCACCCACCCTGCTCACCTGGGAACCCCCAAAGAAGCATGGCTGAATGTCACCTACATAATAGAGTGGATTTGGGGTTTTCAAGAGTCAGGAGCCAGGGCCTCTTAACCTGAGGTGCTGAGTTGGGGGAGGTGGAGGGCTGGGTCAGAGCCAGGCCTGTCAGGCAGAGCAGGGAGTCAGGAGTCTGGGCACAGCACAGAGGAGCAGCTGTCGGCTGTGAGCAGGTCTGTAGGCCTGATAGCCACAGGCACCAAGGCCAGCCCTCACCTCATGTACAGCTGGGCACCTGCCAGGCTGTGAAAAATGTTCTTCCTAGTTTGTTTTTCTAGGAATACACCATTTGGAAAATAGGCAGTGATTATTCCGGAGGGGTGGGGCACTTTGGAGCCCCAGGCCCTCCACACACCTGTCAACAAGCAGCTCACACACCCTCTGAACCTTAAGGTACCAGCGGGCGTGGCTCCCAGTTCGGGAAACCCTGTCAGGCCATATCAGTTCAGTTAAAGAGGCCACAGAGTCCTTGACCCCTCTGTTCCCAAGACACATTTTGTTTATCTCCCAAGTCTTCCGGCCCTTATTTAATTGCTCCCACATTCCTGACAGCAAAGTCAGCAGATCTGGGCAATGCCTGGAACACATGTTTGAAAGCTGTGTGTTGAATGGGGCCGGGCCGTGGGTGAACCACCCTCCAGCCAGCCTCACTTTCTAAGCAGGGACCCATGGACAGCCTGAGCCACCCCAACCATCACTCTTGGGTGCTCAGCTCGCTGCAGGCCCCAGATCCCATCTCCAGAGGCTACGGCAACAGCAGCACAAACCCTAGACTGTGAAGTCAAGAGTTGAGGAGGAGGCGTTGGCCTGCCGGGTGGTCCCTCATCCCTTCAGCACATATTGACTAGGTGTGTGTGGCCACCAGGCCCTGTGCTAGGAGGTGGGAGACAGCGGGAAGCCAGGCAGATGGGGTCCCAGCTCTCAGGGAGCTACCTTGCTGATGGGGCTGACAGACAATAAACAACACATAAATAAATGGATTTAATAATTAAAGATTGTGATTAGCGCCATTAGGAGAGGAAATAACAGGGAGCTGTGATAGAAACCAGTACGTCAAGTGGCGAGGGGACGTCTTCAGATTTCACGCTATAGGAAGGCTTTTCCGAGGTGGTGGCGATGAGCCACAGGCCGCCAAGCATGGAAACATGGTCAATATGATTGTCCTGAGGCCACAGAGCTGACCCCTTTGGGGCTATAGAGAGAC
>NW_011916373.1:0-1236 GCF_000151845.1 Pteropus vampyrus | reverse complement strand
TTTATCTCCCAAGTCATCCGGCCCTTATTTAATTGCTCCCACATTCCTGACAGCAAAGTCAGCAGATCTGGGCAATGCCTGGAACACATGTTTGAAAGCTGTGTGTTGAATGGGGCCGGGCCGTGGGTGAACCACCCTCCAGCCAGCCTCACTTTCTAAGCAGGGACCCATGGACAGCCTGAGCCACCCCAACCATCACTCTTGGGTGCTCAGTTCGCTGCAGGCCCCAGATCCCATCTCCAGAGGCTACGGCAACGACAGCACAAACCCTAGACTGTGAAGTCAAGAGTTGAGGAGGAGGCGATGGCCTGCCAGTGGCCCCTCATCCCTTCAGCACATATTGACTAGGTGTGTGTGGCCACCAGGCCCTGTGCTAGGAGGTGGGAGACAGCGGGAAGCCAGGCAGATGGGGTCCCAGCTCTCAGGGAGCTACCTTGCTGATGGGGCTGACAGACAATAAACAACACATAAATAAATGGATTTAATAATTAAAGATTGTGATTAGCGCTATTAGGAGAGGAAATAACAGGGAGCTGTGATAGAAACCAGTATGTCAAGTGGCGAGGGGACGTCTTCAGATTTCACGCTATAGGAAGGCTTTTCCGAGGTGGTGGCGATGAGCCACAGGCCGCCAAGCATGGAAACATGGTCAATATGATTGTCCTGAGGCCACAGAGCTGACCCCTTGGGGCTATAGAGAGACAGGCAGAGTGTGGTGGTCAAGGGCGGGGCATGGACGAGGAGAAGGGCCACGCGGGAGAGCGGGATTTGGGATGTTATTCCACATGCAATTAGAAGACCTGGGAATGCGGGGGACAGTTTTAAAAGTCCTCTCTGGCCAGTAGAGTTGGGGTCCCCAGAAGAGTTTGATCAGGAGGCTGTGACAGCAGTGCCTCTGTGAAGTGATGATGGCCTGGGGATATGGTGCCAGTAGAGACCGAGAGAGGGGGTGGCTTGGTGTGTTTTGAAGTCTCTCGGATGGGCTAGGTGTGGCCTGTCCCACCAGCAACAGGTTCAGCCTGGCATGCTACAATTCCTACTCTGGCCACCCCTCTGGAGACAGTGGCTGGTGCCACGGGTTTGGGGTCCTGTGGGACTGCTGTTGGCCTTGGCAGCCCCCTCACTAGCTGAGTGATCTCAGACACACCATGTACCTCCTGGAACCTCTTTCCTGCAATGTGCTGTGAGGGAGGGGGAGAGCTGGGCAGGAGTAAAGGAGGATGTGCAAGCAAAGGA
>NW_011916372.1:0-1287 GCF_000151845.1 Pteropus vampyrus | reverse complement strand
CCCCACCCCCCCACCCCCCCACCCCCCGCTTTTTTTTTTAAGTAAACGGAGTTCAACGCTTGCTTCGTTACCGGTATATCCTGAGAGCTGATTGTTCTGAAACCACCAGTCTGTCTTCCCCTGGTAAAGTCCCAGATGGAAAGACCCCCTGGCGAAGTCCCGTGGGGCTGAAGAGCCTGGCTCATCTCTACAGGAACAATGGGTAAGGACCAAACCCCAGCGACAGAGGCCCCCCAGGCCCCAAGGCCTGGACAAGGCCACCAAATCATAGCAAGCGTACGGCACCTGCAGAGCACTTCAGCACATCGGAAGGGGCACCTAACGTCCTGTTCACTGTGTTCACCGGTCTCAATTTACAGCCAACATTTTTTACCAAATCAACAAACACGAGAATGTTTCGTATTTATCGCTTGCTGGTTCCTCCTGTCACTGCCGCTTCCCAGAATAAGGCATCCATTCAATGGCATAGCATTTCCCTGAACTGCCCCAAACCTAGAAAAAAGTCCCTTGATAAGGAAGTCTTAGGTTTTCTCCAACTCAGCAGCATTTTTTCTGTGGAACCTGTGGAGGCAAAATGTAGTCATGATGAGCAAAACCGGGGTTGCTGTGGGGGCCAGTGTGGAGTGGAGGGAATGTTAGAAGGGGCGGTTACTAAAGGCTCTAAGACTGGCTCAGGCCGAGGCCATGCGACAGGAACCAGAAACTGTACCTTGTCCCCGAAACTCAAGGAGCCTGGATTGGAGCATCTCTCAGGGATCGTCTTGTTTACCAGTCTCACAATGCTCTGATTCTTACTTGCCTGTGTGAGCACCCACACGGAGGTCTGAACAGGGAAAGCTCTAGAAAGACATTAATGCCAAGGCCAGAGACCGTGGACAGCGTGAGGAGACGGCTCCCTCTAGTGTCAAGATCGGACCAGGCTGAGCAAGCAGCGTGGCCTTGAGCACGGACGCGGTGACCGCTTCAAGGTGAGTGAGTGCAACCTGCAGGCCTGCAGAAGGGGAGGGAGGAGGCCAGTGCCCGGGTAGGTGACCAGTTTCCTCAGGGCCGGGTCCTCCCTCTGTCGCCTTCCAGATCCCAGTGGTCAGTGCTGCTGCGGACCCTCCTAATGCAGCTTTCTCCAAGGACTCAAAAAACAAACAAACAAAAAAAAAAAACCAACCACCAAGCCATTCGTTAGGTGTTTTATTTACTCTTTTCCTCTGTACCAAATCCTAAGGATAAACTAACTCCCTTTCGTCCGGAACCGCAGTCGTCCATGTCACTCGCCAAAATGACCAACACTGA
>NW_011916371.1:0-1038 GCF_000151845.1 Pteropus vampyrus | reverse complement strand
GCTGTATTTTGAGATAGAATTTTAGGAGTAATTACGTCAAATGAAGTAATAATGATGGGGTCTGATCTGATAGGATTGGTAGCTTATAAGGAAATCCCTCTCTCTGTCTCTCTCTCCCCTTTACCCATCTTCCCTCCCTCTCCTTTCTGTGCATACACACACCTTGAAGCAGATGATGGTAATGAACACTAATTTCTCTGTATTTCACATCTTAAGGTGCCAAAGAACACTCATTCTCCAGTTCACCACTAGTTCATTAACTTCTGCCTCCACACCCTCCTGAAAAGGCTTCAGCAATGTGCGGGTAGGCTGTTCCCCTCAGTGGTTTACCTAAATCTAATCTCATGATGGGGAAAAGCAGGTCCATGCAACTACACCTGGGGATAAGTTTGCCAACAAAATAAAAAGGGTAACATAAGCACCCTAGTGAACTGTGAAAGAGGATGCTCTTAATTAGTATACTAGCATAACAGCATAAACTAGACTGAACTGGGAAAACTGGGCATATGATCACCTTTAGCCATAGATAAACCCTAGTGGATGTAAACCATAGTGGACAGGACAAGGGTTAGAGGTGGACAAAGATCCATCCCCATGTGCTACATGGAGATCATTTTCTTGTGCAGAAGAGACATAGTGTTCCTTCACAGGGTTGTTGTGAAGATTAAGTGAGTGGTTATGAATGAAACCCTTGGAAAGGACCCTGCCCACCAGACACCAATGAAAAACAGTTCCCTTCTTCCTCTGAAAAGGCACCAAGATGATTCTGGCTGCTTCTGGGAGGTACCTGTAAGCACAGTAATTAGGGTCTCTTTCCCAGCAGCCCTTCTTACTCCCTTTTTTGGGGGCATGGGGAGAGGGGCCAAGGAGGCTAAGGCTAGAGATGCCATATTTGCAAGGCTGTACATTCTCCCATCTCTGCTGAACACAGACTTTACTGGGCTTTGGCCGAAGAGACTTCTTCAGTAGTGATAAACCTTTTCATGAAATTCTTTTGTCTTCCAACCTATGAAAATTACCTTATTTTCATTTCCTTTC
>NW_011916370.1:0-1533 GCF_000151845.1 Pteropus vampyrus | reverse complement strand
TACAGATGTAATCAAATTGAGTTCATGCTAGATTAGGGCGGACCCTAATCCAATATGACTGCTGTCCTTCTAAGAAGGAAGAGACGCAGACTCGGACACAGAAGAATGCCATGTGAAGGCGGAGGCAGAGATTGGAGTGATGTGGGGCACGGGGGTAATTTTATGTCAGATTTCCTAAGGACCTGATGGGGCAGGTTGTGCCTTCACCCCATCAGGCAGAATTTGGGCTGACAGTAGATGGTGCTGTTTTGCCTAGTGGTCAGGAGAGCCCATAAGTTCTGTACCTGTATGACCCTACCCTGTGAGAGTGGCCTGAGGAAGAGGTACTACCTAGACTAGCATTGCTGCCTGCAATCTAGACCAGCACAGTGGCTGAGCCTAACATCCCTTCTAAGGATGGAGAAATCTGGGTAAAGATAAATGAATGACAAATGGAGAGAAGGAGAAACAATAGCAAAGGGCAAAAAGGGATGAATAACTGGATTATGCAGCAGAGAGACTCAGCCCAAGATGGTACTGCCTCTTAGCTCCATTATACTAGATGCCTGAAAGGGTGAAGCCATGTGTTTGCTGAGACCACCCATACTGTTGGAACATGACAGAGTTGAATGGCAGCCTGCAAACCTCAGGAGCATTGCCCTGAAAGATATTTACATATGATGATAGACTGGATAATTATTAATGACTGAATGAGATTCTACTAATGTGCCAGTATCCTGACTTATATGATTGCTTTGCTGTGAGGGATCAAGTTCTAAGACTAGGGGGTAGACTGCGATATTGTAATTTGTAAGCTATTTAGTCTTTATCCACAGTTCCTGGCTCGCAGCTCCCCAACCCCTTGGAATTTTCTAAGTGTACCTTCTTAGGTTACTGAGGTGGCTTTCTGAAGCACCTAAGGATGGATCCTGGTTGCCAATGGAGCTAATCATGTGATTAGTAGATTGGACTTTCTGTCACCACACATACACACACACACACACCCCACAAACACCTCAGGGAAAGGAGAGGGGCTGGAGGTTGAATCAGTCACCAATGGCCAATGACTTAGTCAATCATGACTCTATAATGAAGCTTCCATAAAAGCCCAGGTAGACAGCACATTGGTCCTTTTGGGGAGAACTTCTACATTAGTGAACACGTGGTGGGGAAAATGGTGTACCTAGATGGGGCATGGAGGCTCCACGCCCTTTCCCATGCCCTGCCCTATGCATCTCTTTTATCTGGCTGTTCCTGAGTCATATTCTTTAATAAGCCTGTGATCTAGTAAGTAACATGTTTCTCTGATTTCTGTGAGCCTCTCTAGCAAATTAACCAAACTCGAGGAGGGGGTCATGGGAATCTGATTTATAGCCAGTTGGTCAGAAACTCAGGTAAGAGTCTGGGCTTGCAGCTAGCATCTGAAGTGTGTTGGGAGCAGTATTGTAGAACTGACCCCTTTATCCTGTGGAATCTGATGCCACCTCCAGGTAGATAGTGTCAGACTTGAGTTGGAATTCTAAAACAGCCTGCTGGCGTCTGGAAAATTGCTTG
>NW_011916369.1:0-1532 GCF_000151845.1 Pteropus vampyrus | reverse complement strand
TTTATGCTACTGAGATTTTTGTCTGCATTTGGAATACCCCAACTACCATGGGAAATTTAACTCTGGCCATTATTAACTAATGTCATAATAGGTCTAACTACAGTGATTGCCTCTTCAACTGAATTTTCACTTTTTAGTCAGTTTTAACGATGTCATATTAATATAGCCTGAGGGTAAAAATTAGAATATACTTTTAATGAAATCATAAATTTTTCATTTGTATTAAATGTTTAAGAAATGATAAAACTAGATAGTTAAATGATCATGAATCATAATTTTCATCTCATTAGAAAACAATACATGATTGTTTATGATTATGCCTGATAACATTTAATGGATCCAGTTAAGAAATTTAAATCATTATGTTAAGCAATCCTATGTCTTTCAGTTAGGAAAAAAAAAAGCAGCATCTTTGATAGGGAAGGAGAAATAACAAGAACAATGTGAGTACCCATAGAAGTGATTCCTAAATTTGAATTAGTTTAGGGAAAAAAAATCCCCCTTAAACAGCTGCTTGGTTAATGGCTAGTGAAAAACTGTGGGAGCTATGACAGCGATCCCCAAATTGCAGCTAAACTAATTGCTTAGGAGGCTGTTTTGAAGACAGATACAACATATTTGTTAAATTTTATGGAAAGTTACTAATGGTATAAGAGTCCTGACCTGCTCCTCCTTAAATCAACACGAGGCAGTCCCAACCACCAAAGTGCCCCGCTTCTGTTCACCGACTGCCCCTGATCCCATTGAATGGCCATTTGTTCATTATCATTCAATAAAAATGTATTACTCACTGTTGGGCACAGCTAGAAATCTGACTGCAAGCCCTCGCCACTGTTGCTTACTCTTGCCCTGAGATGGGGCTGGAGGGTGGAAGAGGCCATCTGGTCTTAGTGTTGCCCCATAATGAATCACTCTCCCATCTTAAATTCTCTTGCATTTCAGGGGTAGGGGATGAGATTGGCATTTGGCTGTTCACATCTCTCTCCTTAATCCTTAGCAGCGAAAGCACACATAAATACTAGAAAAAAAATTCAAAATATAAACTATGTTTATTACTGGTTAAGAAGTACATATTTATGTAAACTTGTTAATAAGGAATATATTTATGATAATTTTCACAGTGCCTTATAATAAGTATCCATAGGTTGGGGTATTCAACAGGATGATTAAATTCATAAGCCACATTCAGCTGAGTCTCTCTCGACTCCTCTGCATCTCACAGAACCATTCAAGGCTTCAATAGCTTGTTGTTAAAAGATTCCCACTCAGGGCAACCTCAGAATGTAATTCTAAACTCTTTACAGTTTAGGACAAAGCTATTCATGTCTCCTTATTGAAGGAAAGGCATGGGGAATAACTAAAGGTAGGTGAATTTTTTTTTTTTTTTTTATTTACCTAAGTGGTCAAGATGGAGACAGTGGCTTCATGAAGAAGCACAGTGGCCCTGGAGGGGTAATATTAACATCCGTGCTGAACTCTCATCTCCACATTCCTTTCTCAAAGAACGTTTCCATATACATCAAAATAAAATG
>NW_011916368.1:0-1654 GCF_000151845.1 Pteropus vampyrus | reverse complement strand
GATCCCACGACGGGTCGCACCCTCATCCCTCTCAGCTCCCCAAGGCCTCAGTCCTCCCTCTGCTAATCAAGGACCAAGGGAGCTGCTGTCTGTGATGTGACGTCTGTGACGTCTGTGACGTCTGTACCGTCTGTGACGTCTGTACCGTCTGTACCGTCTGTGACGTCTGTGACGTCTGTGACGTCTGTGACGTCTGTACCGTCTGTGACGTCTGTACCGTCTGTACCGTCTGTGACGTCTGTACCGTCTGTACCGTCTGTACCATCTGTACCGTCTGTGACATCTGTGACGTCTATGACGTCTGTACCGTCTGTGACGTCAGTGACGTCAGTGACGTCTGTACCATCTGTGACATCTGTACCGTCTGTACCGTCTGTGACGTCTGTACCGTCTGTACCGTCTGTGACGTCTGTGACGTCTGTACCGTCTGTGACGTCTGTGACGTCTGTACCGTCTGTACCGCCTGTGACGTCTATGACGTCTGTACCGTCTGTGACGTCTGTACCGTCTGTACCGTCTGTGACGTCTGTGACGTCTGTACCGTCTGTGACGTCTGTGACGTCTGTACCGTCTGTGACGTCTGTGACGTCTGTACCGTCTGTACCGCCTGTGACGTCTATGACGTCTGTACCGTCTGTGACGTCTGTACCGTCTGTGACGTCTGTACCGTCTGTGACGTCTGTGACGTCTGTGACGTCTGTACCGTCTGTGACGTCTGTACCGTCTGTGACGTCTGTGACGTCTGTACCGTCTGTGACGTCTGTACCGTCTGTGACGTCTGTACCGTCTGTGACGTCTGTACCGTCTGTGACGTCTGTGACGTCTGTGACGTCTGTACCGTCTGTACCGTCTGTGACGTCTGTGACGTCTGTGACGTCTGTACCGTCTGTACCGTCTGTACCGTCTGTGACGTCTGTGACATCTGTACCGTCTGTACCGTCTGTGACGTCTGTACCGTCTGTACCATCTGTGACGTCTGTGACGTCTGTGACGTCTGTGACATCTGTGACGTCAGTGACGTCTGTACTGTCTGTGACATCCGTACCGTCTGTACCGTCTGTGACGTCTGTACCGTCTGTGACGTCTGTACCGTCTGTGACGTCTGTGACATCTGTGACGTCTGTACCGTCTGTACCGTCTGTGACATCTGATGTGGGGGTGTTCACTTCTACTTGGCCACGGCCTCAGCGTCACCTGGCGAGACCCCCCACCCCTGTCGATCACACACCAGCCAGGCCCTGGCTCCCAAGGCCCCTCCCTGGTTCACTCACCTGCACGGGGGCTCTGCTGTCCGCAGCCGTGTGCGCCACCTGTCTAACTTACTCGGGAGGGTCTGGGTGGGAAGGACCTTTGTCTCTTTTTGCTGTGACGCCCCCGGGTCTAAACGGGGCAGACACAGTGAGTAGAGACTAGAGAGGGAAGGGCGGTGTGGCTGAGGTTAGAGTCTCGGCCGCCTCTGAAGCCACGTCGCTAAGAAGGGGACTCGCTTACGCGTCTAGGAGAAGCGTGACAGAAAAGTCTCGGCAGAGCCGGTCGAGCTCACTGAGCACACGGCGTCATTTTCATGTGTTGGAAGAGAACACGGGAGGGCCGCTGGGAGACCCGGCCACACGTGTTCGTGCCGGAGTCCCGGGCAGCACGTGCACAGCCGTGA
>NW_011916367.1:0-3157 GCF_000151845.1 Pteropus vampyrus | reverse complement strand
GCGTGTGCATGCATGTGTGTGTGTGTGCATGTGTGTTTACATTCATAGAGATAAATAAATAAATAGTTATTGATTAAATTATATGACTGCATAAAGAATAAATAGGTATCTTCCTCAAGTGACACATCAAGTAGGCAGCAGAGTTTGGATAAGAAGTCAGTTCTGTTTGATTCCTGAGATAGGCTTCTTAACCACTGTACTGAAGCCTGCTTTAACTTGGTACCATGACTCACTCTGTAAGGCCCAGGCATCACAGCCAGTAAGACAGGATGCTTGCCCTTAAGCTCAAGATATGGGGTGGGGGGAAGCAGACACACCAGTGGTCCATGATGCCAGCCAGCTGGGTGGGGAGGCGCCGGAACACAGGCAAAAGCAGAGCAGCCTCGAAGGAAGCAGTAAACTGGGGGGATTGGGAACATTTCACAGACTGGGAGACTTGAACTAGGATCGCAGAGGTGAGTGGTCTTTTCAGTGGAAATCAAAGAGAGAATGGCCTGAAAGTGAACAAACCAAGGACGGCTGACCTTTTAAAGTAATCCCAAGAAAAATGTTCTCATTATCACAGTATTATGTTCATAACAGAGAGATGATACATATTTATTGAAAAAGCTAAAAACAAATTTATAAAGTCATGTCCTTGACCATGTGAAATGAGGTCAATGGGAAATTTAAAAAAAGGAATTAGAGCATTTTACATTTTTTATGTATAAATGTATCAACCACTACTTAAAAATCCGAGAATAATATAATTTTAGAGTTAGAAAAGATCTGAGTTGGCACAGAAGAAAATTGCTTTTGATCAGCTGATAGTTTCAACATTAAGGTAATAATCGTGGCTAAAAATATTTTTTAAATTATTTAGCCATTATCTTTTTAAAATCCAGCATGAGTAAAAGAACAGAATGTAAACAAAAAATTAAATTTTAAAAAAAAGAATAGAATGTGAAAAATGTTGCTATAATAGAGTTAAATGAAGATCTCTTAATCCCCCTAGATGAAGATGGCTCCTATAACTTGCCTCCAAATTTGCCAATTTCCACTCTTCTGTCACTTGAAAGAAACTATAAAGTTCTCAAAAGAAACTTAAAATAAGAACAGTAAAATTAATAACATGGAGCTTCTTCAAAATAACTTTTGAGGTATAACACACATACAGAAAGTAAATGATTCTGTATATGCAATGACCATCCAGACCAAAGTCTAGTTCATTTTCAGGCCAAGAAGCTTCCTTGTGCTTCTTCCTAATCAGAACCTACTCTCTCCCATCCATTTCCCCAAATAACCACTGTTTTGACTTCTAGCATCACTGATTTGTTTCACTTGATCTTGAACTTAGTAGAATTATACAGCAAATCTTTTGTACCTATCTTCTTTCACTGAATGTTATGTCTGAGATTCATCTAAACACACAAACATTTCAAAGCAAAGCTACCTAGTTCGTTAAAATATAAGAAATATGCTTTCTCAGCAAGACCTCAGATGATAGAGTTCTTGAAAATGGTGAGCTTCATTCACAGTTCTTTTTGGAAAGGATATCATTACCACTTTCCTTACCTCGAAAATGCAAATAATATCTCTTTTCCCTTACTGGGTTTCTGGGAGAGCTAATCTACCTTTCTTCAATCTTTTGAGATTACTCTGAGGCAAGATTAAAGATGGAGAAGTTTGTTTTCTGTAAATAATGACAGCTTTATGTTTATTCTTACTCTGCATATTAGAGCAAATAGCAGTTCTGAGCAACGCATTCCACAGAAACACTGAGTACGAAGCTATCGATCATAAGAACAATTGTGTTTAATAGGAGTTTTACATTATCATATATATGGCATACATATATATATGCCATATATATGTATATACACACACACACAGACACACACATATATATATCTTATATATGAGGAAACTGAGACCTAAGATGTGGCTTCCCAAATCATTTACTTGTGGCAGAGACATGGTCAAGGTCATCTGATTTTGATCAAGGCCTTTTTCCTCTCTCTACAAGGCTGTCCTTATTGGAATATGATAGCTGAACTCATGGTGAACCAGTAGCATCTTCTAGTAACTCTAAAAGAGCATTAAGACTCAGATTGTAGGAAAAAAAAAAAGTAAAGAATACATTGCATATTCAGGACAGGCAATAAATCTCGGTTAATGTTCTGAGCTTTGACCATCCAATTTGATGGTTAACTGTTAGCCAAGAAGAGAGCTGAGTCTCAGATCCAAGTCTGCTACTTAACTAGCCCTGTGACCCTGAGCAAAACCCTAATATTTCACTGCTGAAATTAGAAGTGGGTTGGCTCCTCTCCAACTTTAAAGATTCTATGATTCTTGCACTGCTTTGTGCTGAGTATGTCAAGCTTACAGGCCACATTCGGACCTATTCTAAGTGCTTTCTGAATATTGCCTCAGTAATTGCCATCCTCTGAAGTAGGTGTTATTAGTATTCCCATTTTATAAATGAGGAAGTGGAAGCCCTGAGAGACCAAGCAACTTGCCCAAGGTCACAGTTAGTGGATTTTAAACTTAATAGTTTGCCTCCAGGGCATCCTTTGTATAAAATGGGTCAGAGGGTCATGGGTGGGAATAGGGCTCTATTTTAAGAGAAGGCAAGACATAAACCCCAATGCCTAATAACTTAAATCCACCCCCAACCAATTCCTTGGACTAATCCAAGAGTTAGGGCAGGTACCGTTTTGCTCTCTAAAACAATGCCCAGTGTCATCACAGTCAAGTTACGCTAGGCAGAGCGTACGCTTCACTTGCATTGACTATGGTCATTTGATTGCACGGCATCCTTGTTTACCATAGTATTAATTTTAGAAATTTAATACTATCAGTTTTTTGATTTGTTTTTCTAATAGAGGCAGCCATTATTGTTAAAGTCCCAAAGGGAAAAGCTCCTAAGGACTTCCATCTGTCTGCAAGCACTGACAGAGAATTTCAGAGTTTAAACTTGTGGCTGATAGGCCTGCAGAATGAATATGTTTGTGCAGCTGTATGACATCCTGATGCCCTGACATGAACAATATCCCTTAGACCTGCTGCAGGATATTTAACAGATTAAATAATGCCACTCGGATCTGGGGTTTAAAGAAACTCCTGATTAAGTAAGACAAGGGTCACTTTGCAAATGGAAAGTCCATTTTGATGTAAA
>NW_011916366.1:0-1202 GCF_000151845.1 Pteropus vampyrus | reverse complement strand
ATTCCCTAAAAGAAATAGGAACCTTCACTTATTATGGGATACACCCAGAGTGCTTGATGGGTCCCTTCTTTGAGGCAGAGCAAAGCTTTTTTGGGAAAGTGAGTAAAGGCAAGTCGATATAATTGAGCATTTGTAGCCATATGAGAAAAAAAAAAAGTGTTTGCAAGAAAAAACCTGCAATACCTGCAAGCAAGAAAAAACATTAATTAAAACTCAGTCAGTTATAAAGCAGCAATTTTTGAAAACGTATTAGTTTGAAAATCAGGTGTTCTTTGTAATCGATTTTACTTGGCCTGAAAAAGGAAAATACAGGGCTAGAAAAAGGGCTCAGTGTGGATTCCTTTAAAAATCTTTATCTTTTTCAAGGGAGGAATATCCATTCCGGCTGCAGCAATTACGAAGTGCAAGTTCACGTCCTTCCACTGAGTACGAGACCTCCTTAAGTCCGGTGAGGCTTTTCCCCCGGACTGCTATCATCACTGATTGTCGGCCTCGAGTCCCGCCAGCTCACTGATTCAGTGCTTCAACTGACCACACGTTGACATCTGCCATCACCCAGCTCTGACAGAGAGAGATAAATAGCTGAGTGCAGTCGGCGAGCTGATAATTCCACTGCCAACATCTCACTTCTCGAGTGGGATCATGGCACATTTCACAGGAGAGATGGCTGGGAACGGATCTGCAAGGCACCTTGGGGACAGAGCCCTCTAGACTAGAACTTCCACTGCCAAATGTTATAATATCCAATCACTGTGGCACTTCCTGCAGAGCTGCTACAGCCAGGACGCCTGGGCAGTTAAGAGATTCTATTGGCAGGAAGTTCTACCATTCTCCTTGCGTTCGAAGAGATGATAAAATTGATTATCTGAGCTCACGTGTAAGGCCGGCACTCAACAATCACTGCACAAACACGCACATGGTGTTTGGGATGAGGCCGGGTGAGGAGCAAACTGAGAAGAACACGGGTCTCCGTTTGTCTAGTGCTTTGCTCTGAATTTGGAACAGGCTGCTCTCCAGTGCAACCCTTATCGCTGGAAGCTCTGAATGAGAAATACACCTCCAAGGGAAAACAGTCACTAAATCTACAATTACATAAAAATTTTAAAAATTGAAAAAGATCATTTTCAGGCTTTTTTGTCAGTGCTGGATATGTTGCAATCTGGTCATTCGAAGTAGCTAATCAGACTATTTCTCTTGCTGAA
>NW_011916365.1:0-1823 GCF_000151845.1 Pteropus vampyrus | reverse complement strand
ATGACACGTGTTACTTGCAGGTGGAAACTTTAAAAGCCAGTGAGACAGTTATAATACAGTCGTGGGGACGTGAAGTACAGCACGGGGAACACAGTCGATAATAGTGTAACCACCGCGTATGGTGCCAGGTGGGTACTAGGCGATTCAGGGGATCGCTTTGTAAATTACGTAAATGTCTAACCACTATGCTGTACACCTGAAACTAATATAAAATAATATTGAACATCAGCTGTAATTGGGGGGGGGGGAAAAGCCAGTGAGAGATTTGTCACACACTCTTTTCCTCTGCCAGAGTGACCACCCAATTTTCTAGATCGTGGCTGTACTGTCAGCTTGGGTCAGGGGATGAGGATAGTGAGCAGAGCCTTCCCTGTCATTCTGCATTAGGCACATAGGGTGAGCTAGAAACAAGCTTTTGTTGTGTTTAGGCCCTGAGATCTAGAGATCTGTTCGTTAATGCAGCACACCCTGGCCTGTCCCGACTAATGTACTCAGGTAAGGTCTGAGCCACATGTACACAAGTATTACCAGTCTCCACCCTACCAGACACCTTGGGAGCCGAAGAAGGAAGGTGCTGTAGAAGGCTTGCTCTAAAGACTAAGGTCCTCTTACTGTCGGTGAGCTGGCAGCTGTACTTGTTTCCATAATGCCCATGTTAGCTTCCTAGTTTTAATCAAAGGTGGCAAAAAGGGCATTTAGATGCTTAATTACATTCTGTAACGGCAGCTAGTGTAAAAGTGAAAATATATAAAGCTTCAATGCCTGGAAAGGGGAGGAATTAAGGCTCTTGTTTTTTTTTCGAAAAACACTATATATACATGTATATATATATATATATATATATATATATATATATATGTGTGTGTGTGTGTGTATATATACGTATATATATATATTTTATGTGTATATATATATACGTATATATACATATGTATACATATATATATTTTGTGTATATATAGACATATATGTGTATATGTATATTATTTTATGTGTATATTTTATGTGTGTATATATACGTATATATATTTTATGTGTATATATATACACATATATATATATATTTTATGTGTATATATATACGTATATATATACATATACATACATATATATATTTTATGTGTATATATATACATATATATGTGTATATGTATATTATTTTATGTGTATATATATTTTATGTGTATACATATATATGTATATACATATATATTTTATGTGTATATATACGTATATATACATATATACATATATATTTTTTATGTGTATATGTATATTATTTTATGTGTATATTTTATGTTCATATATACGTATATATATTTTATGTGTATATATATACGTATATATATTTTATGTGTATATATACGTATATATATATATACGTATATATATATTTTATGTGTATATATATACGTATATATACATATATACATATATATTTTATGTGTGTATATATACATATATGTGTGTATATGTATATTATTTTATGTGTATATTTTATGTGTGTATATATACGTATATATATTTTATGTGCATATATACGTATATATATTTTATGTGTATATATATACATATATATGTGTATATGTATATATATACACATAAAATATATATACGTATATATGCACATATAATATATATACGTATATATACACACATAAAATATACTCATAAAATAATATACATATACACACATATATGTATATATACACACATAATATATATATGTATATATGTATATATACGTATATATATACACATAAAAATATATATATACGTATATATATATATACGTATATATACACATAAAATATATATACGTA
>NW_011916364.1:0-897 GCF_000151845.1 Pteropus vampyrus | reverse complement strand
GAAGAACTGTCATTGTAGCCCTCAGAACAATATGTGGTCCAGGAGTCATAATATTAGTTTGGGTTACACCAGTGTGCAAATTTAGGAGAAACTTCAAGCAACTTTCTGGGCCTTGTTTTTTGTTTTTGTTTCTGTTTTTCTCAACTGACAACACCAAACCTAGTCTGCAACTAAGACTATTACTGACAGAAATACAATAATTTAAAGGAAATAATTACCTGGAGGATTGTACCATTGACAATAGAGAACTACTTGGGATTATTCTGATCGTTTTATATATATTTAATTTAATTTTTAATAAAGTTACCATAATAGATAAGTGTTTAGCTTTATAAATTTCACAAACTGATGACAAACCGATGGGAAACTGGCTCCCAGATCAATAAAGGAAATATCACCACCACCCAAACAATTCCTCCTCTGTACTCTCTTTAGTCATTATCCCACTATGAAAAAGCTATTTGGAAGCTGAGTCCAAGGATGGATCTTGTCACTATTAGCTGTTAACTTATACAGTATTATTAAATAAGCCACTGTAGAAAAATCTCTCAAAGTCTTTCTTCTTGGACCTGTCAAATTACACGAACAAAGATCTTCCAATCTTTTGTGTAGAGGGTAACCTCTTGCCTCTCAGAATGCTGGAAGCCCAGTAAATTTATCTAATCCCTCTAAATACCATACTTTACACTCACCCTATAAATGTGCCTAGCAGCCCTAAGTCCAGAATTACTTCACAATCTCCAAAGAATAAACTTCCAATTTTGTTTTCCTGTGTGGAGATGAGACACCTCCCAACTCTACAGAAGATTAAGGATGTGAGATTCTCCCCCGCTTTTTATCAGCTTTAAAACATTCTTCTAATTTTAGCATTTTCTCTTTACCGTACAGCAAAAAAGC
>NW_011916363.1:0-1253 GCF_000151845.1 Pteropus vampyrus | reverse complement strand
AAAATTTATGATAACAATATATAATATCTTCAGTATTGACATAATTAATCAATACATGGTCATTTGTCCAACTAGAATGTGTTCTCATCTATCTCTCTGTAGATTTTTTATCTATCTTTCCAAAATGTTGACCCAGCGAGTTTATCACTTCTAATAACACTTTCTCGGTTTCAGGGAATTAATCTCTATTTTGTATTACATTTGCATATTGCATCTATATTTATATTTAATACATAAATTTGTAAGTATTTGTTTATTGAAAGAAGAAACTTGATCTTATCTGCATTTTTTTTTCCCTAGGAGCTAATACACCTGACAAAATACTGAAACTCCACAAATATTTATTAAACTGAACCAAATAATAATTTCTTCTAGAAATTATGAGAAAGAACAGAAAGATACTGGTATGGCTACTCATTGATTTTAGCCATTTTAATATACCCACAAAGCCCAGGAAATTGATTTCGGTTCCCCAAAAGGATTTTATTCTTTGTTTTATGGTACAGAAGTAAAAGTGTACTTTCCTACAAAAGGAATGAGGAGAAATATGAAATATATTGTCCTCTCATAAAGATTTGGAAACATACTTAAGTAAGAATTGGACCCTAGATTGAATTTATTCTATTAGTTTTAGACCATTCAATAGGCCATTTAGATGACTGGCCATGTGGAAAGTCAGAGTAGATTATCTAGTCAATATTTTTATTAGATACTATCCCTATAGAGGTCCATTAATTTTTTCTAGTGCATTTCTATCTTGAATGTGTATATATGTTAGAATGTGATCTGAGGTCAAATGCTTCACTATATTTTAAACAAAGAAGGATTTATCATTTCATAGCGGCCAGAAAGATTTTTTCCTCTATGGTTAGCTGATTTTTAGATTTTGCTTTCAGTGAAAACTTACTTTTATAGGACAAAAGCAACACCTATCCATTGTAGAAAGTGTTTTTTGTTTGCGAATAGGGGGGAAAATGAGGCGGTGAATGAAAAATGATTTGCTCTTCTGCCAACCTTTGAAGAAGTGATTTTTCTCTGGTTGGCTTGGCAATAAGATTTATTTTGATTCGGCTCCATCAGCAAATGGGCCAAAGCGCAGTGTTGGTTTTTTTTTTTTCTTTTTTGTTTTGTTTTCTTTAATTTAAAATTAATCAAATCAAACATTTCCATGCTGTACCTTTGTAGCTGATACAAAATAAGAAAGCCAGCTTGCAGTTGTGATCTGGATTACTATGCTTCACTACTATTCATTG
>NW_011916362.1:0-2428 GCF_000151845.1 Pteropus vampyrus | reverse complement strand
ATGGTGTTATTGCTCCTGTGGGACAAGATGTGGAGGTGGAAGACAGTGATACTGATGATCCTGTCCCTGTGTAGGCATAGGCTAATATGTGTGTTTGTGTCTCAGTTTTTAACCAAAAAGATTAAAAATAATTTAAAAAAAAAATTAAAATAGAAAGCTTATAGAATAAAGACATAAAGAAAATACTTTTGTATAGCTGTGCAATGTTTTTTAAGCTAAGTATTATTACAAAAGAGTAGAAAAGTTAAAAAAAAAGTTCATAAATAAAAAGGTTATAGTAAGCTAAGTTTAATTTATCGAAGAAAGAAAATTTACAATTTAGTATAGCCTGAGTGCACAGTGTTATAAAGTCTGCAGGAGTGCACAGTAACGTCTGAGGCCTTCACGTTCACTTACCACTCACTGACTCTCCAAGAGCAGCTTCCAGTCCTGCACACTCCACTCATGGCAGGTGCCCTACACAGGTATGCTGTTTTTCAATCTATTATACCATAGTTTTGCTGCACCTTTTCTGTGATGAGATATGTTTAGGCACACCAGCACTTAACCACTGTGTTACAGTTGCCTGCAGTATTCAGTAGAGTAACATGCTGTACACGTTTGTAGCCTGGGAACAATAAGCTATACCACGTAGTCTAGATGTGTAGTAGGCCATACCTGCTAGGTTTGTGTAAGTGCATGCTATGTTTGCACAGCGATGAAATCTCCTCAAGATATGTTTCTGAGAACATAGCCCTGTTCTTAGCAGTGCATGGCCGCAATCGATTCATTAGGTACTTGAATTTCTTGGCTCTCTTGCATGAAAGTTGTGTTACGTACCAGGCACTGAGGTAGGCACTAAGCATATATAATGAAGTGCAAGACTAAGACTCTGTCTTAGGGATAGACACACACACACACACACACACACACACACATACACATATAAAATAATGGAGACATATTTGGGTTGAGCAGACAGTGAATGCCTCTTTGAAGAGATGACAGTTGAAATGAGACTAAAATGTGAGAAAGAGCTGGTCTTTGTTAACCTTCAAAATAAAAAGCCAAAGTGAGAGGCAACAAGTGTTTGGGATCAAAAAGAATTGCATTCCGAGGGCACAGAATCAAGCAGAAACCTAAATTATGTCCAGATTATGGGATAAAGTCAGGAGGTTTTTTATGAGAAGAGAAAGGGAAATAATTACATGACTAGAAAAAAGGATTTTCTGTTGGAACTAAGAAGCTAGGTTACTCTCGAGTTACACATGGCTGGTTACTGATTGTGAAAAATGTTCATGATCATCAGTTCTTATGGTCAGGACTTTACACACAGTTTGTAAGGCAGTGTTGGTGTGTCCCAGTCCAAAAGCTTTTTTTGCCCAGTTTAGACATTCCATAGGTTCAAGGAGTAAGACCTGCATGAGAGTTCCTCTGGAATTGTTTTAAAATGGCTCCACTTAGGTCAGCTTTCACATCATGCATAGAGCCAGTGAAAGAGCGCTGCAGACCAGGCAACAGTGAGCACAAGGCCTGAGAGTTGGCGGAAACAAGGTCTGGTAAGGAGCTGATCAGAATCTGAGCGATTGGAGTCTTTAATGAGCAAAGGGGAGGGCGGGGAGCAACCCGAAATGAAATTGGTGAGATACCCGTGAAGATTTATTCCACTTTTACACACTGTAAGAGCTAGTATTCTGTTAAGGAGCAGTGAGAAGCCATTTGAAAGGCTTTAAACTAGAGGAGTGACATTTATGTTTTAAAAAGATCATCTAGCTGCTGTGGAAAGGGCAGGGGTAAAGGGAGTGGATATCTGATATAGGGCTTTGTTCACAGTAGCTACACAATGATTTTTAAAAATTTACTTTTTATTAAAGTGATGAGACTAGACTTAAGCAAGAGAGGCTTGTTTCTAGTTGTTCCCAGTAAGGTTGTTTTTATTTTTGTAGAATATTAGTACAGCGCATGAACCTATGTTTTCATTTCCCTTGGGTAAATATCTAGGAGTGGAATTGCTGGGATGTATAGGTAACTGTATGTTTAGCATTATAAGAAACTTGCTAACTAGTTTTCCGAAGTGGCTGTCATTTTGTATTCACACTAGAAATATGTGGGAGTTCCAGCTGTTTCATATCCTCTTCAACACTTGGTACTGTCAGTCTTTTTTATTGGAATCTAGTGGGTGTATATGATAGCTTAACCATGGTTTTAATTTGCATTTTCTTAATTACAAATGATGTTGAGCACTTTTCATGTGCTTATAGCACATTTTTATGTCTTTTTTTGAAATACGTTTAGATATTTTGCCCATTAAAAATTTTGATTATTTGCCTTTTTATTTTCAAGATGTGAGAGCTCTTTATGTATTCTGGATACAGTCCTATATCAGATATGTGATTTCTAGATATTTCTTTTCAGCTGTGGTTTGTCTTTTTGTCTCGTAATAGTTATC
>NW_011916361.1:0-2489 GCF_000151845.1 Pteropus vampyrus | reverse complement strand
TCAGGGGCTCCGAGTCGTCGCCTCGGGGTTCCAAATTTACAATCAAGCATTCAGTCTCACAACTGATCTATTCAGCCCTTGCTACCCTCTTTCTGACTCCATGTGGTGAGCCTTGAACATGTTCGTCGTGTGAATGGTCGCTGTTGCATAGCAAATGGGATTGTGGTACACCGACGACAGGTATAAATTGGAGTTATCTTTCTATTATGTCTAGAAGTTAGAAGGTCTTTTATCCACATGTGAGGGCGAAGGACTGAGTTGTTTTTTTTCAGAGTAAATTTTTTCTCATAATTCAATGCAATCCGGTGGGTGGGAGAGTTCAGTATCAAACAAAATTTTGCTTTTTTGTGCCGCCCCGCAACCCGCCGCCCACAAATAAATAACTCCAACTGAAAAGGCTGGACTGGTTTTCTTAAAAGCACAAGGAAAAATTACAAGTTCTTTCCTGTTCCTCATCCAATACTTACGAGAGGAACTCTGAGAGTTCCCAGTTTTGAGCTTTGTCCTGCCAATCAAGATTGATTGAGGAGAGATGGAGGCCTGGATGCAGACTAAAGCTTTTCTACCTGCATCACTGTCCACAGCAAAGGAGTTGGTTCATTGTCACTCTACCTGCAAAATCACTGCACCCATTTTTTGTTTCCCCTGAAAGAAAAGTTGTGAAAGGTTTCCCAAACTGTCAAAGGCTGGACTCCATAGCTATTCTCAATATCCAGCCAACTAAAATGAAGCGGGGCAGAAATGGCCATGTTTGTTTGGTTTCATGTTTTAATAACAACTATTACCAGATATTTCAACATTGCAAGGCAGGCAGGGAAAGCACCAAAGTAACCTTCCAAATCCAACCAAATCTAAAGCAATGTGTCACCTAATTCCTGTTTAAGATGCGGTTTTGGATTCGTGATGAGGAAATGGTGTTTTCCCAGCCAAGAGAACTGAATAAGCTTTCCTGCTTACTTGCCTCTCGCTTGTAAACAACACCAGCATTTGACAATGAAGACAAATGTATGCCTGGGTTGCAGTAAAAATGAAGAAACTGCCAGTAACACTTCACAATTGTCACTTTTATTACCTGCCTCTCCCACCCAGGACATTATTTCATTCAGAGCCAAGGTAGAGAGCTAAGTTGCCTTATTTCCAAAGGATACAAGCGTATTTCAGAAAAGTATCTGTGTGTATTATGTTCCATGGGGCATCATCTCATTTATATTGCCCCTGCATTTATGAGAGCCTGATCAGCATCCTTATCAGGTACAGAGACCTTCAAGAAATTGGATGCTACAACTTCCATATATCAATGTTACAATGATGTATTTTTCAAATCTGTAAATAAGGTCTACAAGATAGGGATATTCTGGATGACAGAACCTTTAATAGTTTTTGAGGAATGGCCTGTTTCCTATAAAAACTCAATTTACTTTTTTTTTTTTTTTTTTGAGTATTGCTCATTAAAAAGTCTGTTCTGGCTGCTTGGTACAGACAAAGCCCCCACAGTATCTTGAGAGAAAGGAGTAGTTACTTTTCTATAAACCAGTGAGTAGAAATGCAAGTTGTTAGCATGAAAGGCGTAAATAATTGGCACCTCTGGGGTTTCTGATATTTTTCCTTTTCTTATCATCTGAAACATTGTCTCAAGCTGAAGGAACAGGTGACTTGGTCTTCAAAGAAGGGAGTGACAAAAAGGGAAAAAGAAAATGCTCAGGGTCATGAATGCTAGGATTTAAAGTTCAAAAATGTCATTTTTATTACCTTTGGTGAAACTGGAAAGTAATCTCAGCTTCCTCCAAGACTGTCTGTCAAGAACATCAGCTGCACATCGGGGCCTGATATTGTGAGAAATGTTTGACGTGGCTCGAGAGTTAAGGGAAACAAAGCTCTTATGTGCCGCTATCCGTTACCCCTCTTGACTCTGGGCCAATCAGGGCTGAATGAAGACACCCCGCACAACAGATCTCCTCACCCACTGAGGGTCAGAAGCAAAGGTGGGTCACCAGAAAGGAGAGATGCTGGAGACAAAGGGGACAGAAATGAACCAGAGTTCAGAGTGAAACTGAAAAAAGCAAGCAGGACTGGGAAGGGAAGATTAAAGGATATTCACTAAATCTGCTGCTAAGATTTGGGTGTCTTCTATCATTTTCTGGGCCAACCTCTCTAGAGCTATGAAACAGGAATAATTGTACCTCTCTAAAAATTTTTGAAGAAATGAAATTATTAGGGCTACAAATGACCCAAGAAAGGGCCAGTTCTGTGGAAGTAGTAAATATTGAACTTATACTACAGACATTGATCCTGATATTCCCACTGTTGCACATATATATGTATATGTATGTATAAACACAGACACAGATAGATAGAAAGAAATATGGGCTTTAAAGATGTAACAGCAAATTTCAAAAAACTAAAATGAAACAAAAATATCTATCTATGTTAAATACATTATTTTCTTATTATCCTTATTATTGACAAAACAGCGTAGACAGTCTCTTCCA
>NW_011916360.1:0-4502 GCF_000151845.1 Pteropus vampyrus | reverse complement strand
AAGTTTTTCTCCTCTCTTAGGAGGGAAGAGGAGCAGTTGTCTAGCTCCTATTTAAACTCTGAGACTCATAATTCCAGGGCTGCTCTCCTGTATGCAAATCCTCCTTTTGCGCACTCAAGATCTGCTCTCATCATGTTGACTTCCTGGGGATGGGGACATGTGAAACCAGTGCTAAGATCACCAATAAGTAAATGATCAACCTTCTGCTGATTCAGAAAGCTTGTGGTTACCATCTGTATAAAATAAAGAAATATAGATATTAAAAACTTATCAAGCCTTTATTATGTTTTAGTGCTAAGCAATCTATGTACAACATCATATTTAATCTTCACAATAACCATATGAGTTATGTATCAAAATTGGTAGAGACTGAAGGTCAGAACAAATATGTAATCAGCCTAAGGTCGCTCTGCTCTTAATTGATGGGATGAACTTCTAACCTAAATCAGACTGACTCATAATTAACCTGTTCGGATATAGCTTCTTGAGAGCAGGGATTGTATTTGTTCTGCTCATCAATGTGTCTCTAATGCCTAGAAGAGTGCTTGGTAGTCAAACATTCGCTGAAGGATTGCTCTACTGCTGTCAGGAATTAGAAATGTGGGTAACTCCTGAGAGTGAAATTTCATGTGGCAAGTCACTAACAGAGACATCTATGCAACAATGATTGAATTTTACTATGCAATCTTTTACAGTTTTCAAAGAACAGATTAGGGAAATATTTAGGACCTTAAAATAAGCCACAGGCAGAAAACACTTAGATTTGGTATACATGACTTGTGTGTAAACTGAGCTCATTCAACATGGAATAAATTAAAAGCATTTGCAGTTACACACCAAACAAAGAGCAACGTTGTCTCATAAGAGCAAAGATTAATTTCTTTGCATCATGAAGATATAACAATATCCTAAGAAAGTAATAAAATTTAGTTCATTTCAGCTGATCTTATTAGAGCAAAACTTACACGACCAAAATTTACATACAAATAGAATGAAGGAAGGATTTTGACCTTGAGTAGTAAATTTATTTACCACATTTTTCCATGTAATTCATAAATTACTAAAATGAATTGTGTTAAATATGTAATGTAATCCCTAGTCTAGTCAACCTATAGAATACTGACTTTGGAGCCATGGGTTCGGACATTCAGAAACTGGAGCAAACTGGTTTTTCTAAATTTGAATAATAAGATATAGCTCTTTACAACTTTAAGATTTACAGTAGCTAAAGAACAGATAAACGACAATAAATTTTGATACTTGCTACATGGCTGTGATAATTAATGCTAAAGTAAGGAACAACTTCGGCTTATGGAAAATATAAACAGGTTTTAATTGGACTAAAAGGATTCCTGGTGTTGTTAATAATGGATTTTGAAACACACAAAATACACATCTTCTAGCAACTGCTTTCAATAAGATAGTGGACCAAAAAAAATTTTTTTGCTTCAAGCCAATCCATATATGCACACTCCATTTACCATTAAATTAATGACTTTCTACTTCTTGCTTATTATATCATTAACTATGCTCAGGGACCTACATGCATTTTACTTACCACTTTAGCATTGGAATTCGATTGGATGTATGATTCATTTTGAAAGACAGCCATTTTTATTTCTTTCATAAAAATTCATAAACATTCATAAAAATTATTGTCAAATTTATTTTAATTTCTTTTTGAGCTGGGTCTATCTTTTCATTCCAGATTGTAAAAAAGCTATTGTTAACCAGAAATTAATCTTAAAAGACTTCAAAATTAGAAACCTACTCTACTTTTTTCTCTTTGACTTGCTACTATTTATCCCCTGCTTTCACTGTATTTGCATTTTTAAATAATTTCATCAATGGTATTTCCAAGCTCTTTACTCTAGACTTAGAGTTTCCTTCATACTGAGTCTCTAAGACTTTTTATTTTTTGCTTTTGCCTACTGAATTTTGTTTGCAAGTGAAAGTTCCTAATGACTGACACGTCAACTTCCTGGAGTGGGAAATGGGTCAAAATGTGAGCCTGAACATGCAAGTAGATTCTATCACTTATAGATCTGAAGAATAGGTGTGGAAGAAGGTTGTTGATAGTCATGATACAACTGAAACAGAAAACTGAACTATCTTGGCATGATTATTGTGGATTTAATTAAAATTTAAATCATCTAAAATGCTGAATCACAAAATATCTAGAGTGGCTTCCAGCCACTGAAATCTCACTGGGTACAGAATGAATCAGGAGAGGACATGTTGGTTTTTTGTCCCTTTTATATATGAAAGTATAAGTGTCAAAGGGAAGTGATACACCTTGAGGTGCTAAACAAAATCCTTTGTTTACAATAATAGAAAATTGGTGCAAAGGATAGTGAGATCATTTTGAAACATAAACAATGGCCCCTTTAGGCAAGTTACATTTGCAGAGGGTAATCTGTAGATAAAACAAGGGGCAGTCAGAGACTTCACATTACGAACAACTATAGAGTTAAATATCTCTGTCTACTAGAAAAGACATAATGCATATATAAAACCTAAACAACACAACAAAGTAGAATATATTGACATCCTTTCCCCCAACACAATGAATACAGACTATATCTTCTCTAGTTTCAAGGAGTCTTCCAAGAATATTTTACCATGTACTAGGTACAAAGAAAATTTACATAGATTACAACTATTCAAAACATTATCTGGTTACAATAAGATAAAACTTGAAATTAACAACAAAGTATAAGGGGCATGATTAAACAGTGCTCAGAGAAACCTTCATAATCTTAAATATTAACAAAGAAATAAAAATAATTAGGAAACTAATTCAAAAATTAGTAAAAGTATAAAAAGAAAACAGAAGGAACAAGTATAAAAGCAGGAATTAATAAAATAGATAACAGAAAAATTGTAAACAAGGAATTCCAATCCTTTTATTAAAAATAATCAGCAAAACAGTTGAACCATTATTTAAATTAATAGAAGGAGAGAAAGAGAATATGAACGCTAAAATAATAAATGCTGCAGAGACCATAATGGAGATACAGAAGAAATTCTAAAAATTATAGAAAAAAATTTTCTCACCCCTGTATGAATAAGTTTAAAAAATCTGACGGAAAAGGATAATTTTCTAGGGAATTATGACTTAGAAAAATGATTTCAAAAAGGACAAGTCTAAACAGATGAAATACCATAAAAGAAAATTTTTAAATTACTAAGAATGGTGTAGAAAAGGATTGTTTATAAAAGGAAGGTAACAGTGCCACAAATGATCCATAATGTGTATACTAGATAATGATAGCACACATGGGAATGGGAGAACTACCCTGAATCATTGAAGCAAGTTTTATAAATAAATATTTAGAAAAAGAAGCCAATGATATGTTAAAAGAATGATATGCTGAGGCCAAGAATGGAAAGTCGATTCATCATTTGTATAGAAAAAAAAAAAAAAGAGAGAGAAAATTTAAGTGATGACTTACTTAGATGCTAGAAAGGTGTATAAAAAATTTATTGTTATTTTTCATAAATATTTTTAAAAAGGAGATTATCTTGCACTTGCCTAGCAAGATAAAATACATGTAAAAGATAGCATTCTGCTTCATGGAGAAAGATAGAAACATTCCCATCGGAGGCAATAACATGACATGACAAAGGTGTCTACTGTGGCTGCTGTCGGATTTGTTTTGGAGAAACTATGCGACAGAAGATAAGAGAAAAAAACTTGGAGATATAAGGACTCAAAAGAAAGAGTTAAACATCATTATTTTTGTATACCTGAAAAAACTAGGAATAAATTTAAAATAAAATATACAGGATCGATATGAGGAAAAGAAAAAATCTATTAATCAATAAAAATGGAGACTTAAAAGATGGAAACATATATTATGTCCTGAGATAAGAAGTCTTAACATCATACAAATTTTGCTATTAAACAACCTGAAAAAGAAAGTATTGACCGAGGTTAAGGAAAGTACTACAGGAAAATAAATTATAAAACCATAAAAGCCAATTCAGTGTGGTACTGTCATTTACAATGTGATAAATTAAAATGAAAAGAAAAATGCAGATACAGTTCCCAATACACATAGGTATTTATTTGATAAATATCACTTTTTAGACTAGCAGGTTAAAAGTATTCCAATCAATAAGTTTTGTTAAGATTTATGGTAGAAATCTAGAAAAAAAAATATTGGATTTATTTTTAAATGAGGACACACTTTAAAATAACTTCTAAATGAATTACAGCTTTAAATAGTTTTAAAAACAACCAAAACAGATAAATATTAAAAGAAACATTGGAAAATACCTTCATAATCTTAAGGTTAAGGTCACTTTAAATATGACACAAAACTGAGGAGTATGAAAAAAAATGTTGATGAATTGTTAACAAAAAAGGAAAATTTTGCATAGCGAAATCCACTATAATCAAAGATCAGATAAATGAAAAACTCAGAAATATATTTGCAACTCATCTCACAAAGCCTAATATAAGGAGATGTTTAACATTATATGTAACAAGAGAAAGG
>NW_011916359.1:0-1771 GCF_000151845.1 Pteropus vampyrus | reverse complement strand
CTGCCTGTGACCATAACCCTAGTGGTAAATGCTAACATATCCCTAAACGAATCATAACATCAAACCTGAACTCTAACCCGACTTCAAACTCTACCTTTAAATATAGGTCCACTCATACATACTACTTAACCTAACTTCTAATGATAATTCCACATAAAGATAACTTCCACCCTGTCACTTGATTCATAAACAAAACTGAACGCAAATCTATTTACGAGTTTATCTGACCATAAACGGTAACACCCTAACTAACCTTATCCTTGACGTAAATCTTAATTCATAACACCGAAAGGTAACTGATGACCCCTAAGCCTAGATGAAAAGCATAGACCCTAAACCCTACCTTACCCAAAGGCCGACTTTAACCCTGAACCGCTCACCCTCAATCTCTTGCCCTAACTGCAACCACCGTAATCATGCTTCTGTTTACCGAGGTGATCCTAACCCTCCTCACCTAAACGTGACCACAAAAGACAGCTTTAAAACTAACCCTGACCCTGACGATAACCGGAGCAGCGAATATCAATGACCATAGAAATAAACCTAACCAACCTCTTATTTGAAAATGAACCCTAAACCTGCCAAGCCACGGTCACCTTGGGATAAATGACGACCTTGAGTCTGACTCCTAAACACCGTAACACCCTAAGCACCCTAAGGAGCTATCCTTACACCTAAACTCACCTCCCATACAAATGTAAATTTTATTTCTATCCGGACCTTCAAAATCTTTGCTGCTGGCTCAGAACCCAGCATTCCGGAACCTTTCTGGCATCTGGAAACCTAACCACGGTGAAAATCTGATGCCTGATGAACCGTCATGGAGCTGAGGGAGTGATGCTGGCACCAGGGAGCGCCTGCAAATACAGATAAAGCTTCTCCCGCTCTCCTGCCAATCACATGCTGCTGAGGACCCTTGTTCTAACACGAAATCGAACTAACACCATAGTCCCAACTCTCATCCTAACTTTAACCTTCCTCAAGGCCTAATGAATTCACCAATAATCCTACACACACACACACACACACACACACACACACACACACACACGCCTCTTTGTAAGCCTAAACATGTCTAGGACCTTCCACCTAAGTAAAATCGTAAACGATTCAAAAATTAAACCCCAGTCACTGAGTGAGGGCGTAGACCTAAATGTAAACTCGTTCCTAACCTTAACTCTAAATCAACCATAAAACATTAGCGATACACTATGCTAAAACAGTAACACTCCCAATAACTTTTAATCCTAAGTCAACTATAAACCTACTAATACACCCTCACCCTCACCCTGAATTTAATTTTAAATTCAAAGTCTGATAACATTCGCTTTAATTACTAAAGATAAACTTTAACTGCTTTACCCAAACTGAATGCACTAAGCGTAAACCTTGACCCTTTTCTAGCTTATAACCCCATGCTAAACTACCCATAGGAAACAAAGGTTGATGCTGGACACCGGACAATGGAGCAGGGACACCGACCCCGGAACGCCCGATGCCAAACACCGGCAACTGCGGCCGGACCCCGACACCGGCCCGGAAGCCGGACCCCGACCGCGGACGACCGGTGCCGGACACCGGAAGCCGCGCCCGGACCCCGACCCCGGCCCGGAAGCCGGACCCCGACCGCGGACGACCGGTGCCGGGACACCGGAAGCCGCGCGCGGACCCCGACCCCGGGCTGGAAGCCGGACCCCGATCGCGGACGACCGGTGCCTGGGACACTGGAATTCGTGCCCGGACCCCCTACCCCGGGCCCCGGGCCCGGAAA
>NW_011916358.1:0-1965 GCF_000151845.1 Pteropus vampyrus | reverse complement strand
CCCCCGGCCCGGAAGCCCGGACCCCAGACTGCGGACGATCTGTTCCGGGACACCGGAAGCCGCGCCCGGATCCCTGACTCCGGCACGGAAGCCGGACCCCGACCGCGGATGACCGGTTCCGGACACCGGAAGCCGCTCCCGGTCCCCGACCCCGGCCCCGGAGGCCGGACCCCGACCGCGGACGACCGGCGCCGGGACACCGGAAGCCGCGCCCGGACCCCGACCCTGGCCCGGAAGCCGGACCCCGACCGCGGACGACCGGCGCCGGGACACCGGCAGCCGCGCCCGGACCCCGACCGTAGAGGACGGATGCTGAACACCGGACGCCGTGACAGGACCCTGACCCCTAAGTCCAATGCCAGACATCAGAGAAGCCTGAGTCCAACCGAGCTACCGGTGGTCCCTAACCTCTTAAACTGAGACTATAAAGAAAAAGAGGATGAAATAATGACAGTAGACAATGTATGCGGCTCACGCCTCATACAGTTTTTAGAACAAACTTTATTAGAGCTTAAAACACAATTAGAACAGCCTACATACATTAAATAAGATGTCCACTTAACGACATATCAAAGTATCACTTACCGTGATTTTACGACTCACCTGCAACAGCAAAAGTGAGGTCAATGCATTGTACTAACATGTAAGGTTGTCACCCTCAAAGTATGAAACCTCTTTAGATTTTTTTCATAATTTCATGGAGCTGACGTTATATGTGGGGGTCTGTCATTGAATCATTACGTGACGTGAGAAAATATGTATATGTAAATAGAATTAAATTGAAAACCCATAATTAATACCAAATAGTCATGATCTATTAGAATTATAGGATGGAGGACATTACACCGGGAAAGAATCGCTTTGGGTATTTTTCCCCGTCAATTGTGCTAGGCGAAGGACTATCCGCCTGCAGTTTAATGGAACCCTTAACTCACACCCACATATGAACGTTAACTCCAAATAGGTTAAAAACCTTAAATGTATTAGGAGAAATTTTAAAATTTCATCAAGGTAGAAATAAATTCATTATGTAGGATTTAACCATGGTTTCTCATATCGGACACCGAAGCAAAAGCAATGCAAGGAATAAAAACATGTCCTCAAGAATATAATCTTTTTGAGCATCTAAAGAACCTACCCAGAGAGTAAAACCACAGGCCGTGGAACGGAAGAGAAAGAACGTATACATTTGTGAAAAGTATCCAATATCGATGTACTGAAAACTTGCACAGCACATCGACTAAAGACTGATGGCGAAACTTTAAACGTACGCTACTATAAACACTCTCGAAACCACAAAGAAATAGTCAACCGTCACACGAAGATATTGAATCTCAATCGCGAAAAATGGGGAAAACACTACGGTGCCTCCTTCCCACACAGGATAGCTGACTAAAATTCAGGCGGGAAAAAACTAGACAATGACAGAGACATTGGAAGCCTTAAAATGTCGCTTCTACAGATGCAATGTACAGCATACTAAGTGTACGATAGTTTGCCATTTCCCCCCAAAAAAGTGCCATGGGTCAAACTCCACCCTAAGAAATTGAAAATGGATGTTCTAAAAAAGAACTTCATAAACATACATAGAAACGATACTGTCGAAGGAACGGGTGTTAAAACTAGTTACCCGTGAAATGGTGATCGAATAAACTAAGATCAATTCTTTAAAATTAATAAAGTAAAAAGATGCAGAGTACATATAAAATGCTAGGGCAAATCCTCAGAAACACACCTAGAATTAATGTAGGATACAGTGGTTCCACTGAATGTTGAAATGCCAAAATATTGGAATTCGGGGACATGAGCACATATCTCTACACCCACATTTATGGCAGCATGATTCGCACTATCCAGGATCTGGAAACGATACAGAGTCCATTGATACACAGAACAAATGCGGTACATACACAGAAGATTAGTAGTGAGCCTTAACAACTCAGGTGATACTGCCCCAATTGCAGA
>NW_011916357.1:0-64995 GCF_000151845.1 Pteropus vampyrus | reverse complement strand
CTTGCTCTACTGGGGCTCAGAAGACCGAGACTCTACGCCAAACCCTCTGGACCATTCGCGCATGAAGAAGGTTCTCCCTACCTGTTCCTCCTGTGGCTCAATGTCCCAGGAAGCTTCTGAGGTAAACCAGGTACAGATGCAGTCCCACTTCGTCCCAGAAACTCAGCACCTCCAGGACCAATGCTGCACTGACTGAAATCTCCTCAGAACTGCAAGTCATCACGGCAGCTCTCGCGAGATCGCGGCACACCAGCCCGGGGCTCTCACGAGACGGCGGCCCACCAGCCCGGGGCTCTCGCGAGACCGCGGCCCACCAGCGGAGGGTCTCGCGTGACCGCGGCCCACCAGACCGGGGCTCTCGCGAGATCGCGGCCACCTGCCTGGGGCTCTCGCGAGAGCGCGGCCCACCCACCTGGGGCTCTCGAGTCAGGGTTTCATAAACTTCTACCATAGGAAGTGCTTGCTTTAAGTTTGCCTGAGTTAATAATAGTCAAAAAATGGTCTGAAGTGTTCACTTAAACCAGACCGGACAAACTGTTCCTGAGAACTCCACAGGCTGCAGTGTCACCCATACCCTAGGTGCTCACACAGCGCCCTCTGCTGTTTACACGATAGAACAGCTTAGATGGATAAGTCGACTCTAAGACTCGTCTCAGCCTTGCCCCAGGACGACCCCTCTGCCACTCACAGGCTTGCGGAAGGGGAGAGGACATAGTGGCCTCGGAGACTCGCCTAATCCCTTACACGGGGACCTCCTCTGCCCATCAAGATCTGGCAGCAGCTAAGATAGAGCATGCCCCTCTAAGTCTCTTCTCAATCATTTTTCCAGGACCTCGTAGGTCCCTCACATACCAAGTTTATGCCACCATAAAGACTTTCCCAAGGTCTCTGTTCCCACGTTTTCCAGCCCCCGTAGCCCTTCACATACTGTGCTTGTGCGAGACTGGACAAATCGCCTCCAATTCTCTACTGCGCTGTATTCCGGGAACCCCCTTTGCACTTCCCCTCACTTCCTAGAGCAGGGGTAGAGAAATCCCGTCCAAGTAAGTCTCTGCTGCCTCCTACCAAAGTGAGAAGAAAAGAAAAGTGTAGGGAGCTAAAGCTCCCAAAAATCAAAAGAGGGCATGGATTATCTCGGGAGGCCTGCTTGCATAAAAACGGGAAAAGGCTGTTTCTGTGGAATTCCAGGAAGAAGAAGAAGTATAGAAAAAGGGAGTGTCGAAGGGAGTGTCAAAGGAAGTGTCGATTGTACCTCAATCTTCAAGATGTTACTTTAATTATGTTATCTTGGGATACACAAAGGAACAGATTATGTATAAAAAGGAGCATAAGAAATAAACTCAGAGAGACAGTTGTGAGATCTGTTCTCCCTCCTGCACCCTGTCTGTCTTCTCTTTTTTCTCAGTCCCCGCTCCCCCATTCAGCTACCTGGTTTGACTTGGTCGGCTGGTTTCCGACAAGTGGCGCCCAACGTGGGGCCTGAAAACGGGGGAAAATAGCAAGGACCCACCGCGAGACGAGTGCACTCCAGATTAGCCAAAAAAAGCCGTGGGCAGTGAAGGTGAGTACGCAGGAGTTTTTGTAATATAAAAACTGAGAGAGAAAATATAATGGGCCAAGGAAATAGTCGACTGCTATTTGTACATATGCTTAAGAATATGCTTAGAGTTAGAGGAGCTAAAGTAGGTCAGCGACAGTTAATGAAGTTCTTGCAATTTATAGAAGTTTGTCCCTGGTTTCCTGAGGAAGGGACAATTGATTTAGAGACATGGTTAAGAGTGGGTGAAAAGTTACAGGATTACTATGATGCCCACGGACCTACTAAGGTTCCGGTAGGTACTTTTGGGCTTTGGACTTTGAATAGACATTCTTTAGACCCTAGGCATGAAAGAGATCAGATTAAAGAACAAATGTCACCTGTACTTAAAAATTGTTCATGAGTATGATGAATCTGAGGCTGCTGGGGTTGTGCCTTCTGCCCCTCCGATGCCTCTCCCTCCTTTCGACTCCATTTTTACTGATGATGAGGAGGAGGCGGCCGCTAGATATCATTCACCTGATGAAGATTCAGCTCCACTTGTAGCTATTTGGAGGCGTTGCCCAACACGCAGTACCAGATCCTGTATTAATATGAGGGCGAGGGCATGTTTGTGTTTTTCCGCAGGGAGCTGACGGAGCACGCTGGTTGCCTGAACGACTAGTGCGGCATGCCGAAAATGAACATCGAGATTATTCTTCTGATGGGAATACTGATTAATCCAACAGTTTATGCCGCAGTGCATTGGGCTTACATCCCGGATCCTCCGGTACTACATCCAACTGTTTGGTCTGTGCCACAGATCCAGGTTTTTTCTAATAACTCTAGACTTTTAGGATTGCCATTAGCCATGGAACAGCAATATGTATATGATAATTTTAATTTTTCCAGATCAGCAATAGGACTACCTATTTGTTTTCTTTTCTAATTCTACTTCCCAACCTGGCTGTTTGAATATCACGGAGCAGCCTTGGCCTAGGAAAGGAGGAGCTGTTATGCTTGGGGCTCCTGATGGCGAAGCTGTAAGCAATAATGATACGATCCCGTTTGAACTTTGTCACTCAAAGAGGCATGTGCAAAAAGATTCGGTATGGTGGCATCGTTGTCATCAAGAGAATGTCACTTTGTACCGGGTAACAGGATTTAATGAAACTGTTTGGGACTTCTCTCGGCCTTATGACACTGGGACTGCTTTATCTGCTGGACTCTGGAAAACGAGCTCTGGTGTTTGGCAGACTCGTATTTGGAAACTGGCTGCCGGACTTGTGACAATGAGTATTAGCATGACTAATGGATCTCGGACCAATTCACACAGTAGTGGTTCAGGAGAAAGATTCTCATATGCCCTTAGAACTTGTGTTAATGTCCCATATATATTATTGTTAGGAAATTTCAATATTACCGTAGATAATAATACTAATCAATTCAATGTATCTTGTAATAATTGTCAGCTGTCTAATTGTGTTACTCCTGCTAACACTTCTGTTCTCGTGCTTAGACAACCGCCATTTATAATGGTTCCTGTTAACCTTAAAGGCCCTTGGTTTGATGAATATGGGTTACAGGTTTTAAAAGAGATTAACATGGCATTAGGAAGATCTAAAAGGGCTGTGGCTGTTGTTGTGGCAGGTATTCTTGCAGTTGTCGCCTTGCTGGTTACAGCCTCCACTGCTGCCATATCCTTGTCCAACTCTGTGCAAACTGCAACATTTGTTAATGATCTGACAAAAAATGTTTCATTAGCTATGGGATCTCAGGGAAGTATTGATGAAAAAACTGAACAAAAATTAGATGCATTATATGAAACAGTAAACTTTTTGGGAGAAGAAGTTCAAGCCTTAAAATTGTCCTCCCGCTTACGTTGCCATGTGCAACATCGATGGATTTGTGTAACTCCAAAAAGGTATAATAGAACCACCCATCCTTGGGATAAGATAAAAAATCATTTACAAGGGATCTGGCATAGTGCTAATATGTCATTAGATTTAGTTCAATTACATCGAGACGTTTTAGCCTTAAAAGAAGCTCCCGAACTACAAATAAATACTGATCAATCAGTGCAAGAATTTATAAAGGGTTTAAAACGTTTAGTCCCTACTTGGGGACCATTTACTCATTTATTAGGATTTGTTATCGTTCTAACCTGTTTCCTGTTAGTCATCTTGTGTTTATTGCCATATCTGTTGAAATGCTCAATACGAGCAGTGCGAGATGTTGGTTCCGAGATACATGCAATAAAATTAAAAAATAAAATTGCCCCAATATAGTGGATGGTAGTCAAAGACGTGTAAGGACTTCTTGGAAACTGGACAACCTAAGACAGGGCATGTGTGATGGAATACATGTTCCAAGGACGGGTAAGCTCCATGTTTCTTTCGCAGGAAGCCACCTAAGACAGGCACGGTCTACTATAAAGTAAAAAAGGGGGAATTGTAGGGAGCTAAAGCTCCCAAAATTAAAAAGAGTGCATGGTTTATCTCGGGAGGCCTGCTTGCATAAAAAAGGGAAAAGGCTGGTTCTGTGGAATTCCAAGAAGATTAAGTATAGAAAAAGGGAGTGTCGAAGGGAGTGTCAAAGGAAATGTGGATTGTACCTTGATCTCCAGGATGTTACTTTAATTGTTATCTTGGGATACACAAATGAACAGATTATGTATAAAAAGGAGCATAAGAAATAAACTCGGAGAGACAGTTGTGAGATCTGTTCTCCCTCCTGCACCCTGTCTGTCTTCTCTTTTTTCTCAGTCCCCGCTCCCCCATTCAGGGACCTGGTTTGACTTGGTCGGCTGGTTTCCGACAGAAAAGGTTTTTAAAAAAGTAACCTCGACAGGACGATCAGATTCCTATCTGGGCCAGGTCCTGGTGGGTAGTCGAAGCCCAAACCTATCAGTTTAGTGACACATTTTCAGCCAGCCCTGTCCGTTGCTGCGCTGCAGCTAGCTAAACACACTTTTTAAAACTGTAATACACCTTGAAGAGAGTATTCACTCTGTATCAGACACGTTCATTAGCTCTTGTAATCCATCACCACCTTTCTTTTCACCACCTACGTGTGATCTTCCGTATGTTCCCTCAAAATCTGCAAATGCATAAAAGCGGCAGCAAAACCGATTCTTCATAGCCTGAGATCTCGCTCCCTGGCTGATATCGGTTTGCTCGATTTAACTCCTATAAATATTCTCTACAACTTCAGATATTTCTTGCATTCACACCGGGCACCCGCTCTGCTTCTCACACACTGGCTGGAACCAGGTGGACAAGTTGCCTCCATCTATCCTGGCCCCTTTTACCAGGCCACTGCTTTGGCCCTCACACATCGGCTAAAATCAGGATAGAGATTTCACCCCCAGGATGCTCCTCTCGACCTTCCCTGAAGACCTGGTCTTCCCTTCACACACTTTGTTGTACTGGGACAGATTTTTTTCCCAGATTCTCTACTACTTTCTTCCCCAGTCTCTCCCTCTTCTCTCCACCTGCTGGCTAAAGCTGAGATGGACAGATCACATTCAGATCTGTCCTAACCCTTTTTCTCAAAACCTCTCTCTGCTCTTCACATGCTGGATGGAACAGAGATAATAAATTTACCTCTCCTCGACCATGACACCGGGAGCCCTATTGCCCCTCACAAGCCAGAATGAGGGACATATGGTCAGAAAAAGAAACACCTAAGAAGAGTTCCTGGTGGCTGAAGGTGCTTACACACACACACACACACACACACACACACACACACACACCACACACACAAAATTAGCATCTATCTTTACACAGGGATTTCTCATGCAAACCAACCTTCGAGGAGAAGCTTTCACTGACCTGCCTGCCTTCACCACCGAACTGCCTTCTGAGCACTAGACTGAGCAGAGCACCTAAACGCAACAGTTTGTAGAGCTGCAGAGAACAGCTTTCCAACTGAAGAGAGAACGGGCCCCAGAGTATCCTCATTGTAAGCCTTCCTTGCCCTGATGCTTCAAAATTAGCCTATAGCACTACATACTAAACTGTTCCCCAACTGATCTGTTATCACAACCATGCTGCATCACAAATTAGTGTTTTCCATGAATACGTTCTCCATCTTCACTGCACCCTGACTTGCATATCCTGTTGGCATTGGAAACAATGACCATTGGTTGTCAGACAGGGGATGCCATAGCAAGACTGGACCCTGGATCCTGGACACCACCGATGTACACCCCAGACCAAGGGACCTGGACTCAGCATCAGATCGAGGGCCCTAGATACAAGACAAACACAGGAACCAATAAAAAACCGCACCCCTATAAACAAGAGCCAAAAACAAACACCTGTGCACCAGGGCCAAAAACAAATCCCAGATCTGGGATACATAAGACCAGATGCCAGAGACTTGACACTGAGACAAGAGACCTAGACGCCAGATTCCAGACACCAGACCCTGGAGCCAGAGCGAGAACTGAAGCCTGAACGTGGACGTTGGACCCGCGGCCAGACTCGACCGGACCCCATGCCCCAGACACCAGATGAAGAGCTGGACTATAAACTGTACCCTCAGGCTCTGGAGATAAACCCCAAACGATAACCAGGACCTGAGTCAGACCCCAAAATTACACCCAGACACTAGACCCCAGTCATCTGATGACAGATGACTGAGGTCTCAGGAACTTAATTGGTTCTATCAACAGTTACATGCTTAAAACTACCACTGCTCAATGAGGACCTTGAATAATTTATCACTTGGGTCTAGGTTTGCAAAAGGGACAGAAGTGTGATGCTTTTCTGAGTATTCTCTCATCTAAATCCTCAAATTAGTGGCTGCTTTGTTAAATTTGCAAAAGCAGTATTATCCCTTTCATGTTTTAGGGAGACTGCTAGAAACTACAGAATCTTGAACCTAACATTCAAAATCAGATGCCCTTCCTCTCTCTTTGGCTTTAAAGCTGTGATCCATGTTTCATACTGACTGACTAAAATGTGTAATCGAAAGTTTTATTTTTAGGAGTACTTCAGTTATTGCTTTTAGGACAACTGACCATCAAAACTACGATTTGTTTGAAATGTCATTTGTGAAGAAAACATAGTAAAGGACATAGTCTCTTTGCAGATATTCATGTCAAAAGTTAAACATTTTCCAGCTACAAATGGAATAAATGATGCTTCCAACGACCTTCCTGGGATTCCCTATCTACTCTGTTCATGGGACTATCACAGCAAGATCCCATACCACTTTACCCTGTGCATGTATCTGGTCATGATGTGCCTTGTGTATTTACATAGCTGTGGGATACCAGTATCGGTTACTGGAACTTATTTACTGTGAGTGAGGGTTGAGGCAATGACTTATGGGGCCTTAATTTACAAATCTCCTATCACCTGCTCCTCCCTTTGCATGCAGCTAACTTTTCCAATATGTACATTTTTCCATGAGGTAGATTCTTAGTCATCCTGTCTTGGTTAGACTGCATGTTATTTTGACATTCTTGCAACTACAGTATTAAGGAATGTTTCATAAGGAAATCGACAAAGAACAAAAATCACATGCTGAGAGGGGTGACATATCTCACATTATTGAAATAATGTGAATAAACAGACAAATAAATATGACCACAATTAAAATGGTATGGTTGTAAAGAATACATTAAACAGTTACATGGTTCTTGATCGCCATAAACAACTAATATATGATATAAGTAACAGTATGTGCTGTGCCTTTAAATGACTGATGGCAGCATACTTTGTTCACAGCATCATCGTCACAGGTGAGGACCGCACTGCGCTTTTTTCTTCAGGTCAGCTCCGACATCTCTAGAGATAGGCATTTTTCTATTCCTATACCCTTAGGGAACCATGCCCCTATATGCGGTCTGTTGCCAAGAGAAACCAATATCATGCATGCCTACCTACACATATAGAAGGATGGAACAGAATTAAGAGCCTAGAAATAAACCCATCTCTCTAAGGTCATTGGATGTTTGACATGGGTGGAAAACATGGACATGGGTACAGGAGAGTCCTTTGAACAGAGGGTGCTAGCAAAATGACTATCATCTGTAGGGGAATGAGATTCGACCCTGAACTCATACCACATAAAGGTGAACTTGAAATTTATTCGAGCCTTAAAATTCAAACCTCTAGAAGACAGCACGTGGATGAATCTTCAAGCCCTTGTATTTAGCAAAGAGTTCTTCGATCTGGCATCAAACAATAATCGATGAAAAAGATAAATGAGATTGCCTCGACATTCATCCTTTTTGGCATTAAAAGAATCTATCCAGGAAGTGACAAGACAACCTACAGAAAGGGAAGAATTTCACGTTATAGATCTAATGGAAGTGTCATTCAACAAAGAACTCTTACAACTCTTAGACAAAAAGACAAACTAAACTTCTAAAATGTACCAGAATAGACCCTTCTCTAGAAAAGAGAAAATTTTCAATAGGCCCAAGAAAGGATGTTAGGTATCATGAGTCATGATGGAAATGCAAATGAAAACTACAATGCCATACTCCCCCGTCACACAACCCAGAATTGCTATAATCCAAAAAGCCCATCATGACGAATGTCATTTACGGAGAAAAAATTAAAGCCCTTAAACCACGTCAAAATGTAAAACACAGTGGCCTATGTGCACAAGTTTTCAACTCCAACCACTCAAAATGTTCTCGTCTGGTTCAAGGAATTCACTCCTTGATATATATCTCCCAAAATAGAAAACAGGCATTTAATGCTTTAAAAGTGAATTTCTTCAGCATCATTGTTCAAAGAAGCAAGTATGTATAAACGATTCAGAGGTCCATCTTAATTTGTAGTACAAATGAATAAAGTGATTCTGAATTGTTACAGCAGAATTCTTTAGAATGGTACTTAGAAACAGATTTAATTTCTTGAACGTATTACCTGTTGGCACATACCTTTTTGTGGTGGCAAAAGACACATTTACAAATAGAACCAAATATACTTGCTTCCTTTAAGATAAATTGAATAAATCTATGTCCCATACTTTGTGCTTCATTTCTTTATCTTATTTGGATATCTTGAGATTTTCAGTGAGTATGTATCACTTTACTAACCAAGCAAAAATTTCAAGTTTCGAATTATTAAAAACACAGGAAAAATTATCTATATATGTATATCTATATAAATACCTATATATAGATATAGGCACATAGATATACACACAATGTCAATGCAATAACTTAATGTTTTACCTATAAACCGTTTATTTGTACCTACATTTGTTACAACTGAGATTTCAAAGTGCATTAATACCTGCCCTATTTTCTTGACACAATTATAACAGAAATATAACTTTATTTCTGTGAATCCAGTAAATACATTTCATAACAAGTCCATTTAATCAAATCAAATCTTAAGCCAATCAAATATTAAAAACCAGCAATAACATCCAAAGAAAGAAAATGTCTTACCTGTTTAGAAGTTAATCCAAGTCAAAGGATCCACCGGCCGTCGAAGGTAGGATTTTAGATTCTGATAGTGACTCAAACCAGTGAGCCTCCTCCCTGCTCAATGGAGGAAAGGAAACAACTCCACAAAACAGTGCAAAGAATGCAGCCCTCACAGATTCAAAGGATTGCTCCCAGAAACAAAGATTACAGACCTTCCTGACACAGGCTGTCAGGATGGCGGAGTGCACAGGGTGTCTCAGATCCCCTCCGACCACAAACCAGCTCTTTCATGGCTCTGGGTGAGCTTTACCATAATAGCACTTATACAGCATTGAAAGGTAATGAAAGGTGGAGTTGAGAATGGTCTCTTGGGCTGAGGCCCCTCATGGCACCCTCCCCTGAGAGCTGCCAAGGCCAGCCACAGGGTGCACCAGGATCAGTGCACCTTGCAGATGGCTGACACCAAACCAAACTCCTATAACATGGACAAGACAGAAAAAAAACCACATCTGGTATAAAGAGAACCCACATCATCTCCACAGACAGCATAGAGGATCGTTTCACTCCTGAACCCCGGAGGCCACCTGGAATAGCAGTTTCATAGGGAACTATGATTCTGTTCTATCCCTACAGTACCTCCTTATGGCAAAGAACACACAAAAAAACAGATGTAGGGGAGGAAAGGATTTTTTCTGGAAAAGCTCAATTGAGACAACCCTAGAGCTCCAAAAAGGAAGCAAATAATTTTAACTGCCCATCTAAGGTACGATAGATTCACACCACTTATACCTTCTAGCAAACACTGCAGACAAGCAATGGAAACTTTTAAGTCGTGTTAGTCAACCCTAAAAACACTGATACGGGGAATGGAAGGAGGACCGAGATCAGTTACCAGGCTCATGTTAGCAGTTTCGGTGTCTACTACTAATATGATTATAACCAAAGCTTTTTTATCTTTCCTTCACCATCTTTAAGGAGCCAGGCTAGAAAACTGTAGTATGTATTTTTTAATGTGGCCCTTTCCATGTTTTTTGTTTGTTTAGCTCGGTCTGCTCAGGCAGTTGTGGCCTGTGTTTACATTTCTCATCTCCTAAGGCATCTCCTTTTTTATGAAAATGACACAAAAGTCACAGAAAACAATGACCACCCATGAAAAGAAAGTTTCAACAAAGGAAGCCGAGAGTGGCTAATTCCAAGTAGCTGGCTTCGCAAATATTTTTTTACAACCATCTTAACATCTTAGTAAAAAAGACTGGCAACTCTTCTAAATTCACCCAAACCATGCAGAAATATACTAAAAAGGCTGATGGGATAGATACACTGCTTACCTCTGCCAACACACCTGTGGTCTCTCTCACCTACAGTAGTTTTCAGGAGATAGCAATATTCCAGCCATTAATTCTCCTGGTGCCTAAGCAGATGGCAGCTTTCTAGTTCTTAAATCCAATCTAAATGCTCCTTCAAGCCCAAGCATCTTTAAAAAACAAGGGAGGGAGGAGGGATGAAAACAGGCAGGATCCAAACTCTCCAAATTTCTTTATTCACAAATACTGTCTCCATCAATCGGAATCTCTATGAAAGTTGTTGTTAGACTTGGGGAAATGCGGGCTAGAATTAAGATAGAAGCGGTTCCCCATTACCTGTACACCGATGGACCCAAATATCTTCAGTTGCTATATAATATAAAGCAAAAAATAGATAAACCAATTTTAGTGCTTCTAGACACGCTTACTATCTTACATCACAAATAACAAAAACCGGAGTTTTCCACACCAAAACAATCCTCTCCTAGTTCCTCTGATCAACCTACTATCCACACCCCACACCATTCCTTGCACACAGGGAGCTTCTCATGAACCTTTCCCTCCCATGGCAGTCCCACCACACACCACCTGGGGGAGCCAAAGGGACACTGACTGCCTCACCACAATGGAACCACGAAAAAAGCCTCCTGAAACTTCTCTACTGTGCTTAATAAAAATGCAGAGCAAAGTCTGCCTGCAGAAAGAATACGTGGTTCATGCTGGGTCGCAAGAACGGGAACAGTCATGCCAGGACACATGTGTCCATGCTCGGTCACATGAATGTGACTCAAAGGTAGGCGATGAAAAGCATGGAGGGATCGCGTTGGATTTAGCCCAGGAACTGACCACATCCCTCGACACAGACTGGCAAATTGTCCCAGGACCAGCACTCCCAGAACTCTTGTCCCGTTGATCCTAAAACCTCACCTCATGCCTGACCCCACCCTCTACCCCGCTGCACCTGAACTCCTGAGACCAAACGGCCAGTCAAATCAGCACAACGAGCTAGCTTCACAAATGTTGTTTTACTGCCAATCGAATTTTACAGGAGACGATGAACTCACATCACTTCTAACTTAGACCTAACGATGCAGACCGGGACTAGGATTTTTATTATACACTCACGTGGAATTTACATAAGCATGAAAATGAGAAGAGGTCAACAGGTAAGATGTAGTGAGGTAACACAGAAAGCAATGGTACAGAGTAGGAGGGAGGTCAAAGCTGGTTACTGGGCTCCTACTTGCAGCCTTTCTGTCTATTGCTGAGATCGTTTATTTTCCGCAACTTTTAAGGAGGCGGGAGAAAGGAGAACAGGAATACACAGTGGAGACCTGCATTTTTAAAAGTGGCCCTTTTCAAACAGGCAGGAAACTTTCAATAAATAGTGTGAGTCACTAAGTCCAAGTTCTCACTTTTACTAATGGTTCACACCCATCTAAATGTATTAGAGGAAAATCCCTGACAGCACTTCACATTCTCGAAAACCCTGCAGAAATAGACTACAAAGGAAAACAGGATGAACAAGGAAGGGTACTGCTTACTTCTGCCAACACTCCTCCATCATTTCTGCTACAGCTGTGTACAGGAGCTAACAATATCCCAAACATGAATTCTCCTGGTGCCATAACGAGATGGCAGCTTTCTTTCTCAAATCCACTTAACTGAATTTTCAAGCAGAAATTTTTTATGGACAGAGGAGGGAGGAAGGGCGTGGAAAGGGGCAGGATCTAAGAAAGAGCAGGTATTCTCCAAATCTCTGTTCAGACAGAACTACTCCACCAATTAGCATATCTGTGGAAGATGTTAGATTGTAGCCTCTTCCTGTCTACAGATAAGGTGATAACGCCAAGGTATTTTAGTACTTCTTCCCAATTTTTAAGGACACAAAAAGAGGATTAGGGACATACGAATGAGACCTTGTGTTTTAAAAACTGGCACTTTCACATTTTTCCCTTACTTTGGCTCAAAATGCCTCAGGCGGTAGTACCTTATATTTTCATTTCTGATAGACTCAGCAGGAAGACCCTAGAAAATGCTGAGATTTTCCTTGTAATTATGATCGGGCTTTGAAAAATCGTCCTCCATTTTTGTCAGATTTCTGATGTTTTTACATCTTTTGAAATCTGTTCCAACATTCTGAAACAGGAATAAGGCAGAAGAACTACATAGATTAGTGATTATTAAACCAGACTGTTTTCAGACCCTGCAAGGTACTGCTACCTTTGGAAACTGCCTCATCATCCCAATGGCCATACAAGGAGAAATCTACAGAACAAAGGAAGATTCATGCAGAGAATAATACAAAGTGTTTGTCCATACTGTTAATGTTTACAGTTACCATAAGAGGAAAATGGGAAAACAAAATTTAAGATGTACCCTACAATCTACTCCATTCTTGACTTGCCTTGCCCAGACTAAGAGATCAAAACTGATTCTCCAAATGCTCTATTAACGATAATTTTTAAGTTACGCCTGGTTAGGAAACTTGTTTTTTCCCTTCCACCTTTTTACCCTGATGTTGATATTACCATCGATTATAATACCCAAAAAGGTGAAGAAGTAATTCAAAAGCTTAAGAATAATTCATTTTGCTTCTATCCATTTATTCTTATTTCTAACAGTATTAATGAAAAAGTTGCTATCGTGAGTTTCCAAAAATATTTTCAAAATTAAAAGGTTTTTCAATACAAACAATTGATCATCAACCCAATAACATTAGCAATGACATAAAGCAATAAGGCTTTTTACAGCTTAGCCAAGAAAGACCAGACTTCCTATCCCCATAGTATTTCCTTATCACAGCAGACAATACAAACACACAGGAAAACATAACCGGCTCTGCGAGGAAAGTTTCAGTAAAGAAAACTGGGAGACACTAAGTGCAAGTAGTTTGGCTTCAAAATAGTTTTCGTGCCCATCTACACATATTAGAGAGAAAAAACTCAGCTACCTCTTCTAATTTATCCCAAACCCTGCAGATATCGACCGAAAAGGCTGACAGAGTAAACAAATATACATACTGCTTACCTCTTGGGCCACATGTCCAACACCTCTCAGCCAAAGCAGTTTCCAGGAGTTAGTAGTAGCCCGGCCATTAATTCTGGAGCCAAAAAAAAAAAGGCAACTTTCTAGTTTTCCCAAATTCAACAAAATATACCTTCAAGCCCAACCATCTTTTATCAACAGGGGAGGAGGGGCATGGAAAAAGGCGAGATCTAAAAATGAGCCCGCCAAATCTCCAAATCTCTACTGAAGGAGCACTTAGCCTGGGAGACAGGCAAACTGGAATTATGGTAGATGGGAGACAGGCAAACTAGAATTATGGTAGAAGCAATTCCCCATTAGATATAGACACAAACATCTACAAGTCTTAAGTACTAGTCACCCTGCCTATCTTATACCTCAAGTAAACAATAACATGACCAAGTTTTATACCTCAAGTAAACAATAACATGACCAAGTTTTCCACATCAAACCATTCCTCTCCTGGGTCCTATGAAGTTCAATACCCCACCCAACACCCCACAGCAATGTTGCAGGCAAAGCCTCTCTGCCGCACTTCTCTCACTGCAGTCCCACCGCCCACCACCTGGGGTCTGCAAAGGTCACTGACTACCTTCCTGCAAAGGTGCTTCCGAAAGCCTTGAGAAAACTCCAGTGTGCTTATTGAAAAGGCAGAGCAAAGTCTGCCTGCAGAAGGAATACTTGGGTTCATGCTGGGACGTAAGAATGTGACTCAACACTCATGCCTGGCCACATGTGTCCATGCTCGGTCACATAGATGTGACGCGCAGTTACGGTGGAGTGTACCTAAGATTTAGCCCAGGATGCAGACCAGAGCACTGACGCCTGAGTTCACAATGATTGGCAAATCACACCGAGACCCACCCTCCCGGGTCCTACCCAGCATTCTTGTCCCCGACGCCCCAAAACCTCACCTTATGGCTGACCCCAGCCTCTTACCCTGCCGTACCTCAACACCACCTAGAAGCAAACAGCCAGTCAAATCCATAGAAAACCCTTCAGTATCTAATCACAAGCTGGCTTCACGCATACTTTAAACTGCCACTCTAAACTTACAAGAGACAATGACCTCACACCACTTCGAATTTTCGCATAAGACTGCAGACCGTGACTAGGAATTTTATTATATGTCCACCTGGGATTTACATAAGCATGAAAATGAGAAGAGCTCAGCAGGTAAATTTTATTGAGGCAACCCAGAAAGCAATGGTAGAGAGGGAGGCAGGTCAAAGCTGTTTACTGGGCTCCTACTATTGGGGCGCAATCAAGTCTAAGACCCACGGAACCCATTGAGATACATTGTGAGCCTTTATTAGCCAGCCGGCGACTGACTCTCTACCATGTAGGGTCAGAGGAGATAAGCCCGGAACTTACAGAGGAAGCAGCTTATAAAGCTTAAGACCATATCCTGCTGGTCTGCTGAACAAGCTAGCGAGCGGATTACAGAAAGCAGATGTTGGCTATAACCGTCTTACACAAAGATAAATGTTTCCGGGGAAACTCTTAGATCAAACAGGGCCTAGCAGGCGGTTTCGTTATCTGCATCCTGGTGGCTGTCAGTGCTTTCCTGGGGGCTGGCGCCTGAAGATATCACTTCCCTGTGACTGATATATTGGAAAGTTTTTCACTCCTATACTTCTTGGTGCCTGTCTATTGCTAAGGTGATTATGCTAAGATCTTTTAGTTATTTTTCACAGCTTTTGAGACAGGGAAAAGAGGAACGGGGATAGAAAATGAGGACCTGTGTTTTTACAATGGGCCCTCATCAAAATGGCAGGAAACTAAGTCCAAGCACTCTTTTCACTAATATTTTTCGTGCCCACCTAAATGTATTAGAGGAAAAAGACTGGCAGCACTTCGACGTTCTCCAAAACCCAGCATATACAGAACACAAAGGCCGACAGGATAGACAAAGATACTTTTTACCTCTGCCAACACTCCAACATCATCGCTCTGCTACAGCTGTTTCCAGGAGCTAGCAGCATCCCGACCGTGAACTCCCCTGGTGCCATAACAAGATGGCAGCTTTCTAGTTTTCTCAATCCACTTTACAGAATCTTACAAATCCACTTAGAAAATCTCAGCGCAGGCATCTTTTACCACAAAGAAATGGGGAAGGGGCGAGGAAAGGGGCAAGATCTACTAAAGAGCTGGAATCTCCAAATCTCTCTTCAGCCAAAACTTCTCCACCAATTATCATCTCTATAGAAGCTGTTAGCTTGGAGCTCCTTCCAGTCTACTTATTATGCAAAATTTTTTTTTTTAATACTTCTTCCACATTTTTAAGAGGGACAGGAAAAGACAATTAGGGATAGACAAAGGAGACTTGCTGTTTTTAAAAGTGACCCTTTCAATTACTTTTCCTTAGTTTGACTCAAACTGCCTCAGGCAGTACGGCCTGTGCTTGCATTTCTAACAGACTCAGCAGGAAGCCCCTGGAAGATGCTGACACTGTCCTTGTAGTTCTGATCAGACTTTACAAAATCAGCTTCCATTTTTGTCAGATTTCTGATCACCTTTTACATCCTTTAAAATCTCTTCCAACATCTAATAAGGGATAAGGCAGGAGAACTAGACAAATTGGTAAATATTAAACAAGGCTGTTTACAAAACCCGCAAGGTACTGCTACCTTTCGGGAACCTGGCAGATCACCCCTAAGACCAGACAAGGAGAAACCTACAGAACAAAAGAAATTTCCTGTAGAGATTACTAACAACTCTTGGTCCGTACTGTTAATGTTTACTCTTACCATAAGAGGAAACTAGGAAAACAAAAAATTTGAGATGCACCCTACACAATGTAAACCCAATGATTTATTCCATTTTTTACTTACTCGGCCCATACCAAGAAATCAAAATCGATTCTCCAAATTCTCTATTAACAATAATTTTTAAAGTTACCCCTTGTTGGAAAACTCTACACAATGTAACCCCAACGATTTATTCCATTTTTTACTTACTCAGCCCAGAACAAGTATATTTTGAAGTGTTAATTCAAAAGCTTAATATTTCATTTTGCTTCTATCCATTCATTTTTAAAATGTGGTATTTCTACCAAGATTAATGAAGCAATTGCTATGACTTTCCATAAATATTTTACAAATTAAAAGATTTTCTAATAAAGAATAATTTTAGCAAAGACAAAAACAATTAAGGCTTTTTACAGCTTAGCTAAAGAAGCCAAGGCTTCCTATCCTCATGGTATTTCCTTCTTATAACAGCACGAAAGACAAAAGCACAGAAAACCATAACCACTGCGAGGAAAGTTTCAATATAGAAAACTGGGAGTCACCAAGTCCAAATAGCTTCCCTCTACGAATAGTTTTCATGCACATCTAAATGTATTGGAGGGGAAAAAGTCAGCCAGCTCTTCTAAATTCTCCCAGACCGTGCAGAAATCGAGCAAAAAGGCTGACACGGTAAACAAATATACTGCTTACCTCTGCCGACACACATCCCAGATATCTCAGCTACAGTAGTTTCCAGGAGATAATATCCCAGCGATTTTCCTGGCACCGCAACAAAATGGCGACTTTCTACTTTTCTCATGTTCCACTGTAGTACACCTTCAAGCCTCAGCATCTTTTATCAGCGAGGGAGGAGGGGCATGGAAAAAGGCAGGATCTGAAAAAGAGCCCGCCAAATCTCCAAATCTCTTTGTTCTGGAACACTTTCCAATATTTAGCATATCTATTGCAGGAGCACTTAGCCTGGGAGACAGGCAAACTGGAATTACATTTCAGGGCTGCTCCTTTGGAAGGACAGCCGCCGGCTAATAAACTGCCTCTATAATCAAAGCACTCAGGTTGAGTCTGGATTGACTAATCTTTAGTGCTAGTCATCCTCACTATCTTATCCCTCAAGTTATAAATCACATAACCAAGTTTTCTACACAAAGCCATTGCTCTGCTGGGTGCTGTGAAGTTCAACCCTCTACCCAACACCCCACAGCAATGCTTGCACGCAAACCTTCTCCTCGCCATTTCCTCCCATGGAAGTCCCACCACCCACCACCTGGGGGCTGCAAAAGGACACTGACTACCTCCCCACAATGGCGCTTCCAAAAGTCTGGAAAACCTTCTCCAATGTGTTTAATGAAAAAAAGCAAAGTCTGCCTGCAGAAGCCACACCTGGGTTTGAGACAAGATATCACTTTTAAAATTCTTAATCTTTTAGCAGGAAATGAAGTAGGACATCTCTTGCAGAGTTCATCTTTTTAGTAAACCTAGTTAGGATTTCCTCCCTTCTTTCTCTGGAAAAAAAGGCCCTCTCCCTCAAATCCTGGTAACTGCCTGGCGACTCAGATCCTCTGACTATTGATAAGGATCATCAGACCATTGTTAAGAAGAAATGGTGTTAAGCCAGGCAGGGCCCTTAAGAGTCTGATAGGGGAGGGGACTTTAAGCCAAAAGTCTTTCTTTTTACTCTTTAAGAATTGTATTAACTGAGCCTGTTTCCCTTTACTCACTTAATAGGCAAATCAATAATAGAAATTAATAGATGTATGATTTAAATAATAAGTTTGTATCTTGTTTTCCTTGTCTAGGGAATGAGGTGGCACTTCAGCAAGAAAACCAAGACCCCACCCTGACAGGCAGAAAGGGAAAGAGCTCCATGAAACCCCTGTAGTCAGAGACTGGCCATTCTAAACAGGAAGCAGATACAGAAGAAGAGACATCCCCTTCCTCAACATCCTGTGCTCCCCCATACTGCTTGGCTATCGCCCATAGGAACACAGGCTATCACCCATGGGAACATAACATTCTAACAGTAAGCTTTCTGCTTCTGTACCCCCGCTTGCACACCTGACCTGTGGGTTGGCAGGTAGTGAATAGGAGAAAAATAGACCTTTGTGTTTAACACAGAATGAGGAATGGGATTTAGGCTTAAAAACCCTGTACCTCTACATTTCCGAGCTGCTTAATTTGGGGTCTGCGTACCTCTGGCAGACCCAGCTGGTTGAATAAAGAGCCTGTTTCCTATAACTCACTGATTTCTGGTGGTCCGTGTGTCTTTCGGGGGCTGGTGGCTACAACAATCCATACTAATAAGGCGGTTCCTGGCTCTTAGAAAAGAGGTAGGCAGGACAGTGAGGGGGTTTCGGGTCTGCCTGCAAAGACACGGAGGTCATCCTATCCTAGATGGCGTCCACCCTAATCCGCCCACAATTAAGCAAGCCAGAAGGCACTTTTTTTTTTCACTCACACAAAGAAACCAGTAGGCAGAGAATTAGGCACATGAGCAATGAAGATCCCAACGTCCTTCACTCACCTGGGTCTCATTAGAGACCCAGTCATCATTATAACATTATAATATGCTGCCTATGCCTGTCATATTATAACAGACTGAATGCTGGGAACAAACATGTTCAGAACGCAAAATGATGACTCACTGGGTGCTGTCAATCTTCCTTGTCAATCAAGGAAGCCCAGTCTAAGTAACCAAACACAGCAAAAAGGGATAAAAACCCTGTAGTCTTGGCTACTTGGCTACTTTCCGTCCTAAGAAAAACTTTTCTAATGTATTTTGGTGTCTTACTCAATTCTTTGTTCAGGACATCAAGAACCTGGACAACGTGCCGGGAGAGGACCCCATTCTCCAGTAATAATAACATAAAAGAAGGAAAAATTCTCCAGTAACAATAACACAAAAGAAAGAGAGAGAGAGAGAGAGAGAGAGAGATGAGTTAAAGAGAGAGAGAGAGAGAGAGAGAGACCTTGAGACTTAAAGTAACACGTTAGCTTCACAAATATTTTTTGACAACAATCTGAATGTATGAACAGACTGGCAACACTTCTAAATTCTCCCAGACCCTGCAGAAATAGATCAAAGACTGACAGGGAAAATAAAAATACTGCTTAACTCTGCCAACAGACGTTCGTGATCTCTCGGCTGCAGCAGCTCACAGGAGCTAGTGGGATTGCAACCGTTAACCCACCTGGTGACAGAAGAAAAGTGCTTGTTGGTTTTCTCAAATTCAACTTCACCTGGCGTTCGAGTCTAAACATCTTTTATCGGGGGTAGGGAAAGAGGTGGAATCCAGATAAGAGCGGGAAATATTCAAATCTCGGTGTTTGCTCCACCCAGAAATAGGCACCAATTTTACAGCAATTACATGCCTATGATGGCTGTTAGCAAGGGGGAAAGGCAAGGGGAAATTAGGATAGAGGCAACTCCCCCATAATATGTGCAAGACTCAGAATACCTTAGTTCTTCTAGAATACGAAACAAGAAATAGATAAACCTATGTTTACTCCTTACCTATCTTACACCAAACATGAAAATAAGAAAGGGAAGAACTTTCCATATCGAGCCGTATCTCTGCTGGGTCCTTTGAAAGGCGAACCTTCTCCCCAAACCCCTACTCAGTCCTAATGAAGAAGGGCCCGGTTGGGACCCTGCAGTAGAGGACACACAGCATCCCAGGCTTCACTTTTCCGTGCACTGTAGCTTAACAATAGATTGTCCCCCCTGGCTTCAGGTCGCTCCTCCCATGTTTGCCAGTGCCCCTTATGCCCTCACATATTGGCCTTGTACTGGAATGGAGAAACCGCCTCCAAGTCTCCACTCTCCCATCCCCCAGGCACCCCGTCTGCCCCTAACACACATGCTAGAACTGAGTTAGAGAAATTGCCTCCAGGTCTCTACTGGCCCCTATGCAAGTGGGAGGGAAAAAAGGTTCTATGGAAATTAACTTCACAAGGTGATCAGATCACAGATTCCTACCTGGACAGGCCCTAGTCGATAGTCACAATGCCACACCAACTCTTTCTTTAGTAAAACGTTTAAGAAAGTCCTGACCATTGGTGTTCTCCAACTACGTAAACAGAGCTTTCAAATAACAGTAAAACCCCTTGAAGGGGTTATTCACCCTCGAAGAACACACAATCTGGTGAGCTATTCTGTATCCATCCTGCTTTGCTTTTCACCACATACGTGTGATCTTTCTTATGTGCTTTCCATAATCACAACTGCCTGAAAGGAGTAGCAAAATCGATTCCCTACAGGATCTGAGATCTTGCTCTGTGGCACATGTCATCGGTTTTGCTCAAATAAACTCTCATATATGTTCTCTACAGGTTTAGAAGGTTTTTACATCCACGCCAGTTACCCACATGGATGAAGACGATGGAGACTTTCACCTCCAGGTCCCTCCTCACGGGTCCCCCAAGGACCTGTTGAGCCCTTCACACACGGGGCTAAATGGGGATGGAGATCTCACCAACTTTCTACTATCTCATTTTCTGGGCACCCTCTTTAATCCTAAAATGCTGGCTGCATCTGGGATGGAGGAGAAATCCACTCCGGGTCTGTCCTTACCCATATGCTGACGTAACTACCCTTCAAGCTGCCTGGAGCAAAAACTGAGACATCTCTCTTATGAGGGGGTATCCCCTAGCTCCCAACCTCAGGAGCCCCTGTGCCCCTCATATAACACATGACATGTAAACATTGAGAAAAAAAAATTGCCTAATAAGAAGGGTTCCTGGTGCTTACCTGGGCTCAAATTTTAAAAAAGAGCCTAGCAGCCTTTCTACCAAGGGGTACTTCATGTAAACCACACTTCAGGGAGAAGCGTTCACTGACCTGCCTGTCTCCAGGACTGAAGCTGAAATTGTCTTGCGAGAGCGGAACAAAGCATCTGACGACATCGGAGCTCGTAGAGCAGAGCTGTCACTTTAGAGGGAACAGGCCCCAGAGTCACCTCGCTTTAGGCCCTCCTTACAGCCATGCTTTCCCACAGCCATGATGCTTCATAACTGACCTGAAGCTCTACTGAGCCGCTCCACAGCCTTGCTGTTCTCATAGCTGTGCTTTATCACGATTCAGCTATTTATACTCAATAAAGTATCTACCCCCTTCACTGCACCGTGTTGTTGACTAACGGGAACCAATGACCATTAACTGAAAAATACCAGATTCTGGCTGGAGCCAGAATCGGGACCCCAGATACAGATACTGGAAACTGGACACCAAAGTGGACCCCACATTCAAAGACAGACCCCATACCACAAGACCTAGACCCTGCAGCAGACCACAGAACCTGGATCCAAAGCTATGCCCCAATCAAAACTCAGGTACAATGCCCAGGATGCAGGACACCAGATGCCAGAGGCTTGACGCTGGACCACAGACCCAGGATCCCAGATTCCAGACACGAGACTCTGGAGCCAGAGCTGGACCTGGACACTGCGGCCAGACCCACCGGACCCCGAACCTCCAACATAGATGCACAGCTGGACTATGGACTAAACCTCAGAACCTGGAGATGGTCCCCAGAGCCATAACCAGGGGTTTAGAGGCAGACTCCCCCAGGATCAGACCTGGACACAGGACCCTGGTTGCCAGCTGCTAGATTCTGGAGATGAACTTTGGACCTGAGACACTGTAAATAGACCCTGGACCCATAACTGCACCCCAGAGCCAAACTGATCGAGTCCAGGGACCACAGACCCAAAACTCCAACTCTGATTCTAACCTCTAACACCCTATCTCAGACCCTAGACCTTTAACCCCCTGAACCCCTAAATGTCTAACATACCTCAACATAAAACATCACTGTTGGTTAAATCAAGCACCAACTGCTGTGACTCTCCTTTCTCTTTGTTTCAACCTTATCTGATTTAACCTGTGATTTTTAAGTGGTTTGAAATAATCTACTCTAATTGGAATCTTCCTCGTCATTGGCATTGTAATTTGAGGTTTTCGATTCCCTAGGGGCTGCGGCCCTCTCATAGGACCCCAGCCGTAACTGCCGTTTAGCCCACATTTTATGTTTTGGAGCTTCCGACCTAACAGGGACTAAGCAGGTATTTTAGGACATAAAATTTCAGATTGTCGTTAAGAATTGGAGATGTGCTGCCATGATAAGAATCCTTACCTTCCGCTGGCCTGTGTCAGATGCCCGAGCATCGCTTCATCTGCAGCGGCATCACAGGAAAGTGAGGTGTCCCAGCGATGAGTTCATCTTGCTCACGGTGCCAATTGCAGAGGAGAAATACATTTTCCTTCACCCTCAAGGCTCTCCTGTCTGGTCAAATAATCAAATAGATGTGAGAAAGATGACCGCAAGAAAATAATGCGATTTAATACATTCATATGTATGAGAACCCCACCCAGGTGAGAGTCAGAGACTCCACGTGCAAGAGAGAGGAATACAATGACAACTTGGGTATATAAGACATCTTGAGCTAAGGATATGGTAAGGTGCCTGGGGGGTTTCAAAGGGTCATTGCAGGATGATAAGAACAGACATTTAGTACACATTACTTTGCCCAGCCCTATAGGAGGGTCAGATGGAGATGATGGCTGAGGATCTCCTATTATATCTCCTATTATATGGGCAATTAGTTCTGGATAATTAAAGGATGGGGCAGTAGTTTCTCATCAGCCAGAAGATGAACTTTCCCTTAGCTGGAAACAATCTGAACATCTCTGGGGGACCTGTTCTGAACTCCCACACCTTCATTTTAAAATGACTGGACAAGAAGGATAAGATTATCTAAAAGGAGAGTTGGAGCCAAACTACTTCTGGCAGGTGAAATAAATTAAGTTTACCTGTGAACATAGCTAATGTTTCCTCTTAGTTTTTGTGAAAAGGCATTTACGATTTGTATTTGTCCTTGGCGAGGGAGCCTTGGAGCCACAAAAGCAGTTTGTGCTTTCAAAAACACTCTAGACCTTCATTTTCTTCTTTAGTATATTATTATAAAATGATATTAAGTTATTCACTTAACCGAAGCGACAAAGCAAAACTTTGGTTCTTAGGATTGAGGAAATTATCTCAAGTCATCGAGCACTTGATTAAGATGAAAAACTATTTTAAGAAAGCAGTCTTTGATTTCTAGGCAGAAAACTTTTCATAATATCTGGAGCAGAAGGATGCGGGAAAACTTTGTCCTTCTAAAGAAAGAATAACTCAACTCTGCTTCTACAAAAGTTTTCTTTTGATATTTACATTTTTCCTTGGTGAAATGTATTCCAATCTCATTCAACTTAACTGTCTATAACATTTCCTCTCCCAAGATGTCACCTCACAAACCCCCTACAATACTTCTTTTCACAGATTTTTTTTCCGGTTTTCCTCGTTCCCATTCTGCAAGAACCAGCCTTACATTAGGACAAAGTTAATCTCCTTTCCCTCTAAAGGTTTAAGGAAGAGCCGAAACCTCCAAATCTCTTTGTTCACACAGGACTCAACTCGATTAGCATATCTAGGGGAGGAGCTGTTAGCCTGGGGGAAAGGCAGGCTAGAATTAAGGTAGAAGCAATTCCCATTGCATTTAAACCAATACACTCTAATATCTTTAATTCCTCTTTACTATGAAGCAAAAAATAGACACACTTACATTCAGTACTCTTCATCCTCACTACCTGACACCAGGAAATTAAAATAAAAAAATAAGAATTTCCCACACCGAGCTGGTTCCTCTCCCGAGTCCTCTAAAGACTGACACCCCGTATCGTCACCCCTCAGCACTCCTGGGACATAAAGCTTCTCCTCACTTTTTCTCGCCGTGTCTGTCCAAGGAGCAGCTCCGAGGGCTGCAGAAGTACAGCAACTGCCTCAGCACAGTGGAGCCGCCAGAAGCCTCGAGAAGCTTTGTGGAATTCCTGAAAAGGTGAAGCCGTGTCTGCGTGCACGAAAAGCCACCTGCTCTACGTGGGTTTACGCTGGTTCAAGCAGAAACGTGAGGGTTCCGTGAAGGTCTCTTGATCTGAGTGACCCACCATAAATGCACACAGCTGGAAGACCAGACACTAGTGCAGGCTGGCCCTGTGCTAAATGAGTCCGCACTGATTGGCAGCAGGACCCATCCCTTGGCTCAATGCACCCCAGGCCCTCACCTCACACTGGCGGACTGATCCAAACCACTGCCTGGTTTAGCCTAAGACCACTGCCTGGTTTAGCCTAAGCGCTTTTGATTTCCCTGCAGGTCTACCTCATCCTTTCTCCAGGTCCACCTCATCCTTTCTCCTCATTGACCTCTGCTTCCACCCCATTTTTTCTCCTCTGTAGTCATCACTATAAATCACAACAAAAACCCAAACCATAATGCTAAACTAACATAGAGAAGTGACAAGAGAATTAAAATGTTAAATCGAGCTACATTCAGAGACTACATTCAGAGACTCATCAGCTCTGTGGTCAGGCCATGAAGGTACCTGCAGAACAAAGGAAGATTTCTACTGGAATTGCTAACAACCCATTTCCCACACCTGTAAAGGGGAAACAGGAAAAACAGAGCCTTTAAGTGTCGGCCCTACACAAAATAAAATCATTCATTCCCTGTGTCTAACAACCTGTGGATTAATGGCTGGGAACTGACCACAGGCTTTTCACGCTACATACTCTTATCCTTTCTCAATGTTTGTCCATGGCAAATGAAATGGGTAAACAAAGTATTTAAAATGTAACTCACGGGAACAAAAGAATGAAATATAAACTGGACTTCCCCACAATACACGGGGCTTTTTCCTTGTCTTGGCTTTTTGTCTTCGCTATTTCTAGTCTTTGCTTTTCCCCTTTCTACAATAAACTTTCCTTTTGACTCTCACTATGGCGGGCATGTTGAATTCTTTCTACACTTTCCACAAAAGAACCTACTCTTCTCTCCGGGGAGGGGTTGTCTCTCTGCACTCGGGGAAATTTGTCCTGTCCTGCTTCAAACTATAACCATAACGCATGACTCATAAATGATAACCGTAAACCATAACCGACATAAACATAACCAGAAACCCTAAACGTAATCCATAATCTATCTTCAAAAACAGTAAACTACACATAACCATAAACAGTAACCATAAACCATAACCAAATTATAATCCATAACCTGAACCCCTAACTCAGCCCCAAACTTCATCCCAGCCCCAACCCTTATCTTAGCCCTCTAAATCATAAACATTTTAGATATAGAACTTCCTACAGAATCAAAAAAAAAAAAAAGGCATTAGAGCAAGTAAACAATTTTGGCAGAGTTACGGGACTAAATATCAATAAACAATCTGTTTTACTCGTATGAGAGCAAGGAATAATCCTGAGAAGAATTTAAGTAAATAATCACATTTTAAATCATTTCAATGTTAATAAATGTTTTGAAATGGATTTAGTCAAACTGCAGGATTTGTACACTGAAAATCGAAATATCTCATGGTGATGGAAAGAATTAACACTATTTAGATGGCAATAGTACATAGCTGATGCACAGATTTGATGTGATTCCTATGAAAATTCACAGAAGTCTTTGGGGGAAATGTACAGGCTGATCCACTTATATAAAATTTCAAGGGATGCCAAAGAGCTGCAATAGTCTTCAAAAAGAATATCCAAGTTAGAAGCATGTACTTCCCAATTTTAATTCTTAATAGAAAGCGACAGTGATTAAAACATTGTGATACTGGCATACAGAGATACAGATAGATCAATGAAACTGAATGAAAAGCCCAGAAATAAATTGATTTTTGATAAAATGGCTAAAAAGGGGTCTTTTCAAAAATGGAGCCAGGGAGTGGTCATCCACATGAAGAGAAATGAAATGGGATCCTAACCTCACGTCGCATGCAAAAATTAATTCAAAGTAAATAAACGGCTTAAATAGACGAAGTAAAATAATAAACTCTCAAAGAAAACAGAGATAAATTTTCATGACCTCGAATTTACCAATGGTTTATTAGAACAGACACCAAACAGAAATAACTAAAGAAGAAATAATTAAATTCAATTTGCTCAAAATGAAAAACCTTATGTGCATCAAAAGAAGCTACTCAGAAAGTGAAAAGACAGGCTACAGAATGGAAGAAAATAGTTACACATTATATCTCTGATAAGAGTCTTATCCAGAAGAAAGAACTTTTAAAAGTTATTGACAAAAAGACAAACGGGACAATTTTAAAATGCACAAGGGATTTGATTACACCCTTCTCCAGAGAAGACCTACGATTTGACCAACAGACACACGAAAAGATGTTAAACATCCTCAGTCGTGATGGAAATGCCAATTAAAACTACAGTGTGATACAGCTTCACTCACACTACAATGGTTGTAATTGAGAATGCCAAAAATAACAAACACTGGCAATGATATAGAAAAATCGGAATCCTTAGATATTGCTCCTGAGGGTGTAAAACTATGATTGACCATCACTTAATTTAAATAACAAAACCTTGAAAGTTTCAACTCACCAAAGATACCTAGAAAACTTAACAATGCACATGTACAAATAATTGTTGCTAAATAGTTGACCTAAAAATCATTATTACTATCTATTTTATTTATTAGATAAAACTATGAGATTGCAAATCCAATTGTTATCTTGATTTTTCTTGATACTTTCTATATCAAGCTATTTTCTTTATATACTTTGTAACACAGCTAAATTAAACTTATTTTTTATACCCAGCTAAAACATATATAGTTTATATTAATAACCTTCAAAAACATGTCTATGCAATCCAACCAAACTTAAGCCAGCTTTAACATCAAATATCGTCTCTGATCATATGATCCTGAAATGCATTGGAGTTTGTTTCTATTTTCTCTCTTAATTTACATCAGCATTGAATGCCTTTAAGCCAATCAAATATTACAAACTAGTAATAGCAGTCGGAGACAAAAACATCCTGCCACACGTTATACAGACAAACGCAAAAGTTTCACAAATAGAGATCAAAACATAGACAGAATTACTAGTGATCGCAGAGAACACCCTGATGTCTTACCAGTGAAATGGCCGCTTGTCATGAGTTCTATAAAACGTTTTCCGATGGAGAGTTTCTCCAATTCAAAGAATCCACAGTCTGACCATTAATGGTAAGATTTTAATAGCGACTCAAAGCAATAAGCCTTTTGACAGCTTAACTAAAGAAGCCAAAGGCTTTCTATTTTTATGACAAATGACAAAAAAAAGACACCGAAAAAAGTGACCATCTCTAGAAAAAAAACTTCAATCGCTAAGTCTGGGTGCAGGGACATTGCCTCCCCCTCCAGGATATGACTCTGGAAAATTTTCCTTTCTTCAGACCTCCCCGTTTTAGCCCTAGCTGAGGTGATAAGCCTAAACCGGTCTTTTCCAGACTAGATGCCATCTTTGGCCAAAGCAAAATTTTCGGCTACTTCTAATATCATTATAATCTCATCCGCATTGCACATACTTCAGCTCCCATTGTGCACCTGACACTAACACAATTCCAGAAACATCCTATGAAAAAGAAAAGGCAGAAAACAAAGTTCCCCATCTACTGAGAGGAGACAACAAGGCCAAGTCGGCATTCTCCAGGGAGAACAAAAAGTTCATAACCAGCCATCTTAGCGGGACTTTGTCCCTCTCCCTCTCTCTCCTCACCCTTTCCTCCCTCTTCCTCTCTCAAGGTGAAGCCTGCACTCCACCTCCTCAAGTGAGTACTTTAACATGAATAAAACTCGTGCTTTCCTGCTTGCTGTTCATCTTGCCTTTGGATTCTTTCTTGTGGAATTAAGCAAGAATCTGGTCATTGGACACACAAGAACTCCAGCTGTTCATCTCACCCTGGAATTCTTTCTTGCAGAATAAGACGAGAACCTTTCCACGGACACAGGTTATAGCTTCACAAATATTTTTTCATAACAATCTAAGTATAGATGAGAGGAAAAGGACTCGCAGCGATTCTAAATTCTACCAAAGATCACAGAAATAGATACAGAAGGCTGACAGGGTAAACGGAAATAACGTTTATTTCTCCCAGTGGAAGACCATGATCTCTCAGCTGCAGAAGTTTCCAGGAGCTAGCGGTAACCCAGCCATTACTTTTCCTGCCACCATAAAAAGATGGAAGTTTTGTAGTGTTCTGAAATCCATCTTAAGTGCTCAGAAAGAGGCAGAACCTGGGACCTAAGGAAGACTGCGAAATCATCAAACCTCTTCCTTCACGCAGAACTATCCAGACGATTGGCATAGAAGGAGCTGTTAGCCTGGGGAAGATGCAGGCTGAAATGAAGGTAGAAGGAATTCCCTGTTATATGTAGACTAATAGACCATAGAGCTTTAGTTCCTCTATAACATGAAGCCAAAAAACAGATACATGCATGTTCATTACTCCTCACCCTCACTATGCTACACCGCAGAATTAAAAAAAAAAAAAAAATTTCCTCACCGAGCCGTGTCCTCTGCTGTGTCATCTGAAGACAGACAGCACCTCTCCCCACACTTGGCACTCACTCCTGTCCAGATTTGGGACCTTTGGATTTGGGACACTTCTCCTCACTTTCTCTGTTCACCTGGTGCAGCTCCCAGGGGCTGCAGAGATAGCAGGCCTGCTTCACACAATGGCGCCGCTGGAAGCCTCGAGAAGCTTCTTCCGGCTTTCTGAAAAGGCAGAGCATACACGCTGTGGCTCACACTAGATCACGTGAGTGTGATAGGAGGGTGGGGTGTCCACGCATGCTCACGTGGGGGGTCGCATGGTGGTCCACACGGGATGGAGACTACGCCCCGAGTATCCAGAGGACCATGTCTAGAGTAAGGCCAACCCGACTCTACACTGATTGGTGAATCGCCCCAGGACCAACCCCTTGGCTCCTCCTCACCGGCTCTCAACACCACCCTCAACCTCACTGGCCCCACCCTCCAATACCCGGACCTTGCCCCTTTTCAAGGCCAAGCGGCCGATAGCTAATGGCGAGAAGGCGCGGATTAGACCCACGTTGTGTGGGCTGCATGCCTGGGAGGAATACTTCGGCACAAGAACAACCAGTCTGTCCCCAGACCTCCCCGACGGAGGAGTTTGTTCAGCCGCAGGTGTTAGAGACATCCTTCCTGACCGGGCTTTGGCAAATACGGTTTTTCAAGCGTTAGCTTTCATGGTAGAACACTTAGCAGAATTGCGTACATAGGTTAACCCAAATTACTTCATAATTTTTAGTAACTAAATCAAGCTTTTAAACAGAATTGATATAGAAGTATAAGAATGTCAAAGATGCTTATAAGTCATTCTCAGAACGTCTATAGTTGCTCCGATGCCAAATCATGCTCTTCTAATTAAGCTCGCTGCATCTCAAAATATGAGCAACTGGGAGAAATGTGAATTCATTTATCATGGCATCTTGTTTTCTCTTATGCTTAATTATAGGGTCTCCTTGACTTAGCAACACCTAATTCAAACATCATTAGTGGGGAACCACAGGCGGTGCCGGAAGGGGTGTCATGGTGGACCACTGCTAGAGAGTAGAGCTATCGTGAAGTTATTCTCTGCTGCCATCTAGTGGACATTTTGGTAATATCAGCCTAGTGTGTGTCATTGTTAAGTTAGTCTCTGCTGCCCTCTCGTGGCCATCTCTTGAATAACACCCCAGTTCTGGGATGAAAATTATTCTTTGCTGCCTTGTCAGGCATCTCGGGAATAGCACCTGAGTGTAGGTAATCGTGAATATTTATTGTTTGCCTTCGTCTCACGTGCATCTTGGGAATAACACCAGAATGCATGTAACAAGAAATTATTCTCTTCTGCCATCTGTTATGCATTCTAGGAATAACACTCAAGTATATGTCATCATGAAAAGGCATTCTTTGCTGTTATCTTGTATACAGCTCAAACATAAGATCCGGGGGAAAACAACTTCTGAGTGTATGTCATAAAAAGTTGTTAGCTAGTATCATTTTGTTGGCTTCTCCAGAATAACACTCGTGTTTCTTCTCTGCTTCCATCTCGTGTTAATCTTTGGAGTAAAAATGCATACATGTCATGGAAAGTTATTCTCTGCTGAAATCTTATTGGGATTTCAGGGATAACAGCAGAGTGTACGTCAGAAAAAGTTATTCTCTGCTTCTGTCTTGTGTGCATTTTCGGAAGACACCCGTGTGTACATCACCATGAATACTTATTTTCTGCTGCCATCTCGTGGGCATTTAAAAATTAACACCTAGGTGTATGACATCCTAAATATTTAATTTCTGCTGCCATCTGGTGGGATTTCTAGGAATAACACTTGAGTGGTCATCATGAATATTCATTCACTGCTTCCATCCAGCGGGAATTTTGGGAATAACGCCACAGTGCACGTCATGAAAAAATATTTACGTGTTATCCCATGCGCATTTCATTAAAAACACCCAGGGGCATGTCATCGTAAAATGTTTTTGTCTGTTGTCAATTCGTGCGCCTCTTGTTAAAAACGACTGCGTGTCTTGAAACATTGTTTCTGCTGCCATCTTGTGGGCACATTCAAAATAACACCCAGATATATTTCATCATAAATTTATTTTCTGCTGCTATCTGGTGTGAATTTGGGGAATAAAATCTGAGTGTAGCTCAGATACAAATTGGTTTTCTGCACCCATCTTGTGTGCATCTGACATTATACTTGGGTGTTATTTTCAAAATACCCACGAGAGGGCAGCAGAGAGAAACTTTTCATAATGGCATGCCCTGGGTGTTATTTTCAAAATGAACATGAAAAAGCGGCAGAAATGACTTTATGAGCACCAGTCATGTTATTCCCAAACTTCCCACAAGATGGCAGCAGAGAATGCAGATTCATAATGACCTGCACTTGACGACCGACGTTCAGGTGTTATTCCCAAAGTGCCCACGAGAGGGCAACAGAGGATACCGAACCACGTCTCAGGACCTAAACTCTGGTGCTGTTCCCCAAATGCACGCGAGATGAGATGGCAGCCGAGGGGAGTGTCCCCCTCCCTTAAGGGCTCTGCCCACCATTCCAATGAGAGTCCAGACCCTTAATACTTAGCTCTCTCTGAAATCGCTCCCGTCCTTTACATATGTCTTCCCAGCCCAAGCCACAGCCCCTGGCCCCTCCCCTGTCCCTCTGGCCTCACCCGGGTCCCCTCCCAGAATCCCCGCCAACTGGCCCCTCCTCCTACTCCTCTTGTCGCCCAAACCACTGCTCCTTCCTGCTTTCTCAATTTAAAAAAATATTCTGGACTAGAGCAGAGGCTTATCCCCGGTCACTTTTCTCCCTGGGGTGGTCTTGGGGGTCTGTGGATACTCACTCAAACTTAAGAAAACTAAGTCTCACAGAGGGGATCAAATGGCTAATAAGTGACAGAATCAGAGTGTGGACAAGGGGCTTCCAAAGTCACAAGTCTACCTGGTCCTCTCCAATCCAAGAGGCCCAGGAGCTCCTTCCTGAAGCCTCTCTTCCTTCCTGCTTTTTCAATTTGATATCAGACCTCTGGACTGGAGCAGACACCTCCCTCTCCTTCACCTTTCTGCCTGGGCTGCTCGTCATGCTTCCTGTACACTCATTCAAAATTCAGAAAACTGAGTCTCATACACGTGATCACACAGCTAATCAGTGACAGAGTCACATACAGCCCAACAGGTGTCTGAAGTTTGCCAAACTGACCTCTTTCTACCAGGCGAAGGATGCCATTTTGGCTTCCTCCTCGACAAGGATGGAGGGGCACATGGGACGATGGAAGGGCGCTCCAAAGCATCGCTGGGCACACTGTCTGTGGGTGGCCCTGAAGTCTGCAGGAGGATCCAGAGAGGAATTAGACCCATTTTCTGTCCCAAGGAGCTCAATGGGACCCTGAGAGCTTGTCAAACGTATGTACTCACTACCCGCAGAGGACTGAACATTGCCCACAAAGCCCAGGGTCTGACAAGCCTGTGTATTTGCCGCAAGTGAGCAATTTCTCAAAAGTCTGCACTTCTGGCTCAAAATGGATGTGAACTGAGTGGGAATGCCAGAGCTCCCTTATATATATATGCAGATATATGAATATATATGCACATATATATATGGTGGATTTTTAGAAAAAAAGGCTTTGTTGCCCCCAGGTCTTTAGGGAAGGCTGGCGGTTCCAAGCACATCCACCTTCCCGGGGGGTGGACATAGCACATCCCAGAGCCACAATGAGACATAGTCCCAGCTCATCAAGAGGCCCCAGGGCTCCTTCCCTAGGACTCTGCTCCTTCCCGCTTTCTCAGTTTGAAAAGAAACTTGTGGACTAGAGCAGTCACCTATCCGCAGTCACATTTCTACCTGCAATGGTTGTGGGGGGTCCGTGGATGCTCATTCAAAAATAAGTAAACTAAGTCTCAGAGAGGAGATCACACGCCTAATAAGTGACAGAATCAGAGTGTGGACATAGGGGCTTCCAGAGCCACAATGCGACCTGATCCTTTCTCGTACAAGAGGCCCGAGACCCCGGCTGTGCCCCCGCCTCCCCGTATTCTGGCCTAGCTGCTGCTCAGTACCCAGAGACCCCGGCTTTGAACCAAGACCCCAGACACCCCATCTCAGAACCCAGAGGTCTCAGGTCGCTATACAGGAGTCGGCACCCGGCCAGCCCTGATGTCTGACAGCAGCCTCAGGGTCCCCCCAGGCAGCGGACCATGCTCTGAGAAACCCCTGTCTACCATACCGCCAGAGACTTCCTGTGCAGAATCTCTACGCTGACTCCACAGGCTGCTCACTACCACCCCACAGTTCCCCCGTCACGCTGCTTTAGAGTATGGGAGTTTTCCTTAAGCCTGAACCCCAACCTGTCCCCCAATCACAGACATGCCCAGAAATGCACACGGGTGCCAACGACAGCCCCCCCCCTCAATTCTCACATCTCCTCCCTCCACCCCTGCTCTGCAGTCAGAAGCTGAGGGACCCCAAGGGCAAATGTTTCTTTACAAAACTCACAGCCCCTCCCAGCATGCGATGCCTGGGGGAGCAGGAGGGGCCGGGGCCTCACAGGCCTGAGACCCCAGGAGCACCAACCTCGCCCCCAGCCACATCTGAAGGCGGGGAGGGCACAGAGGGACAATGCTCCCTCTCCAAGGTCACGACCGCGTGTCCAGTCGGCTCATGGATTCCTGCAAAGGCCTGCAGACGGCTGTGTCTGTTTCGGCCACGTCGGCGCCTGGTGGCCAGCGCTGTGTTCTGTGACACCGGGCATGGGCGTGGAGGGCCGTGAGGGGCCTGAAGCTGCGCGCAGCTACGGGGCCTATTTGCTGCCCTCGGACCACCCCGGCGGACTACGGGGCAGGCGACGGAGAGATGTGGAGTCCCGGGCTCACCTTTGACCGGTCCCCAGCCCCCAGCATTGGCCAGGCATCTCTCAGGGCCGTCGCGTTCCACGGGGGTGAACTGCTGCGGGACACATGAAAGGGCTCAGGCCCCCTCCCTCTGTCCCTGCCCCCTAAATCCCACTGCGACTTCTGAACCTAAGGACCTCCGAAAAAATAAGGGCTGACACTTACATGAAATGACTTTGTATATACACTGAAACCCTCGGAGGTGAATATCGTTAGGACCATCCACAGGTAACTGAGAAGCTGAGGTACTAAGAGGCAGGGTAGAAACTGCTGCGTGTTCAAACCCGGGTCCTCCTGCAACCGCCTGTGAGAATGAGGCAATTGGGCACACGTGGTGCAGGGAGGAGCTGGGTTGGTAAACGGGGCAATTGAAGAACAGAGCAGGTGCTCTTAAGCAGCGTCCTCTGCCGCCGCCCCACTCCCCCGCTCCCTTTCCATACAATGGTCTTGAAATACTCTGCACCTGACCCCGAGAAAAAAGTCAGGATGGTGGGGACAGCGGCTTCTGATGCTTTACGCTGCCCAAACTCCTCCAGATCTGACCAAAGACCCTCAGGACATGGAGCCACCCCAAGGAGCTCCACGGAACCCAGAGTGCTTGACAAACGTCTGTACCCAACGACACGGAGAAGATTGAACATTCCCTACAAAGCCCCAGGGCCTGGGAAGTCTGTGCATTTGCCGTAAGTAAGAAATTTCTCGGACACCGGCCACGGCAGCAGACAGCACTTCACCCGGATCCCTCGCTCTCCGCCCATTGCCCTCTGCCCTTGGGCTCGGCCCCTCAGAGCCCAGGAAGGGTCGGGCCCTGAGTGGACGGAAGTAACAGCCCAGGGCCGGCTGCAGGAGAGCAGGTGAGGGCTGGAGAGGCAGCGGGGCACGCGGCCGTTTTATTACCGAAATGTCCACCAAATGGCAGCAAAGTAACTTTGTTCTATTTCCTGCACCCTGGTGTCGTTTCCGTAATGGCCACCAGATGGCAGCAGGAAATAAATTTTAATGATCGGTACACTTGTGTGTTATTTACAAAACACCTATGAGATGGCACCGGAGGAAAATCCCTTCATAATGACATGCCCTGTGGGTTCTTTTCAAAATGAACATGAAAGCTCAGCGGAAATAACTTTATGAGCACTGCTGTCATGTTATTCCCAAACTTCCCACCAGATGGCAGCAGAGAATGAATATTCATAAGGACCTACACTGGACCACCGACGTTCAGGTGTTATTCCCAAAATGCCCACGAGAGGGCAGCAGAGGATAACGAATCGCGTCTCAGTACCTAAACTCTGGTGCTGTTCCCCAAATGCTCGCGAGATGAGATGGCAGCCGAGAAGAGTGTTCCCTGCCTTAAGGGCTCTGCCCACCATTCAAGTGAGAGTCCAGACTCTTGCTACTTAGCTCTGCACCCCGCCCTTCACCTGTCCCTCCCGCCTCAGCCGGGTCCCCTCCCCACATCCCCGCCCACTGGCCCCTACTCCCCGCCCGCCCGTCCCCGCCCCTGTCCCCGCCCCGCCTTAACGTGCCGCAGCTGGGGCCGGAGCGTCCCCGCCACCGCGCCGCCGCGCTGCACGGAGCGGGCCCCAGAAGGGACGCGGCGAGACCCGTCGCCGGGCAGAGGCTCCCGCGCTCAGAGCCCCCGAGCGCTGCGCTCAGGACTTCCGGGTCCTGGAGCGCGACCGCCTCGCACATTCATCCCCGGCCGAGGCCGGTTCCCCGCCATGCCGAAGGTCCGGGTCGGGCTCCTGCAGGCTGGGACCACCCAGACCCGTCCCCCACCGCGTCCCCCACCGCACCGCCCGAACGCGAGCCGCACGGCTCTCGGCCGCTCGGCAGGAGTCCGACCCGGGCGCGGCCCGCCGTCCTCTCGGCCACCTGGGCACCTAGGTGGGGGCGGCCCTGCCACGTCCCTGCCCGGCCCTGCCCCTCACCCAACCCTCGCCTTTGCTCCACGCCGTGGCCGAGCCCGACCTGTCCCGAACCACGCGGAGACACCGGCCACACCGCCAGGCAATGCTTCCCCACCAGACCTAGCCCTCGACCCAGCGCCCTCCACCCTTGGGGCTCAGCCCCTTGGAGCCCAGGCAGGGAAGGGCCGGGAGCGGAGGGAGGTAACAGCCCACGGCTGGCTGCGGGAGAGCAGGTGGAGGCGGGCGGTGGCGCGGGGCGCACTGACGTTCCTGTAGCCCTTGGGCTCGGTCCTCTGCCCGGGTGCCCGAGGCAGCAAGCGAGCAGCGCCTGGGGGCACCCTGGCTGGATGGCGGCAAAAGGACGGGGTGGCAAAAGCCTAAGGCACCCTGTGGTCAGGGACTAGGGCCATTGTAAGCAGGAAGCACATACAGAAGGAGAGACCTCTGTCCCTCAACATCCATACTAATAAGGCGGTTCGTGGCTCTTAGAAAAGAGGTAAGCAGGACAGTTAGGGGGTTTCGGGTCTGCCCGCAAAGACACGGAGGTCATCCTATCCTAGACGGGGTCCACCCTAATCCGCCCACAATTAAGCAAGCCAGAAGGCATTTTTTTTAACTCACACAAAGAAACCAGTAGGCACAGAATTAGGTACCAGTTTAAGCCAGTGACTAGCACATGGGCAATGAAGACCCCAATGCCCTTCACTCACCTAGGTCTCATTATACCATCATAATATGCTGCATATGCCTGGAAGTTCATTCATATTATAACAGAATGAATGCTGGGAACAAACATGTTCAGAACGCAAAATGATGACTCATTGGGTGCTGTCAATCTTCCTTGTAAATCAAGGAAGCCCCCCAGTCTAAGTAACCAAACACGGCAAAAAGGGATAAAAACCCTGAAGGCTTGGCTACCAGGCCTTTTGAGCCACGCTTCTCTTGCCGATGTATTTCGGTGTCTTACTCAATTCTTTGTTCGAGACATCAAGAACTTGGACAACGTGCCGGGACAATTCTTTGTTCGAGACATCAAGAACCTGGACAACGTGCCGGGAGAGGACCCCATTCTCCAGTAATAATAAAAAGAGAGAGAGGGAGAGAGGGAGAGAGGGAGAGAGGGAGAGAGAAAGAGAGAGAGGGAGAGAGGGAGAGAGGGAGAGGGAGAGAGAGAGAGAGAGAGAGACCTTGAGTCCAAGACGTTAGCTTCACAAACAGACTGGCAGCACTTCTAAATTCTCCCAGACCCTGCAGAAATAGATCAAAGACTGACAGGGAAAATAAAAATACTGCTGATCTCTGCCAACAGACGCTCGTGATCTCTCGGCTGCAGCAGCTCACAGGAGCTAGTGGGATCCCAACCGTTAACCCACCTGGTGTCAGAAGAAAAGTGCTTGTTGGTTTTCTCAAATTCAACTTCACCTGGCGTTCGAGTCTAAACATCTTTTATCGGGGGTAGGGAAAGAGGTGGAATCCAGATAAGAGCGGGAAATATTCAAATCTCGGTGTTTGCTCCACCCAGAAATAGGCACCAATTTTACAGCAATTACATGCCTATGATGGCTGTCAGCAAGGGGGAACGGCAAGGGGAAATTAGGATAGAAGCAACTCCCCCATAATATGTGCGAGACTCAGAATACCTTAGTTCTTCTAGAATACGAAACAAGAAATTGATAAACCTATGTTTACTCCTTACCTATCTTACACCAAATACAAAAATAAGAAAAGAAAGAACTCTCCATATTGAGCCGTATCTCTGCTGGGTCCTTTGAAAGCCGACCCTTGTCCCCAAACCCCTATTCAGTCCTAGTGAAGAAGGGCCCGGTTGGGACCCTGCAGTAGAGGACGCACAGCATCCCAGGCTCCGCTTTTCCGTGCACTGTAGCTTAACAATAGATTGTCCCCCTGGCTTCACACATAGCTTGAAAAGTACCCTGCCATACAAAGTTTCCCTGGAACGAACGATTAATAACTTTGTGCTTACTAATCACAATCCTTCGGATCTAGCGTGCTTTCCAGACTACTCCCATCTTTATTCTGGGGTTGCTGATGGCACTGGAGGACCACGTTGCAAGAGGGATGGCTCCATGAAGCATGACAGGCCTCAGAACTCCCACGCAGCCCCTGAATAATGCCCAGATTTTCCATTAAATACCCTGAGGTGGACGGGGAAAATGTGGCAGGATGGATACAGAATAGCTCACAGATTGTGTGTTCTTCGAGGGTGAATAACCCCTTCAAGGGGTTTTACTGTTATTTGAAAGCTCTGTTTACGTAGTTGCAGGACACCAACGGTTGGGACTTTCTTAAACGTTTTACTAAAGAAAGGGTTGGTGTGGCGTTGTGACTATCGACTAGGGCCTGTCCACGTAGTAATCTGTGATCCGATCACCTTGTGAGGTTAATTTCCATAGAACCTTTTTTCCCTCCCACTTGCGTAGGGGCCAGTGGAGACCTGCAGGCGATTTCTCTAACCCAGTTCTAGCATGTGTGTTAGGGGAAGACGGGGTGCCTGGGGGATGGGGGAGTGGAGACTTGGAGGCAGTTTCTCCATTCCAGTACAAGGCCAGTATGTGAGGGCATAAGGGGCACTGGCAAATATGGGAGGAGCGACCTGAAGGCGAATTGTCCACGTAAACATTGAAAAAAAAAATCGCCTAATAAGAAGGGTTCCTGGTGCTTATCTGGGCTCAAATTTTAAAAAAGAGCCTAGCAGCCATTTCTATCAAGGGGTACTTCATGTAAACATCTCTGGGGGACCTGTTCTGAACTCCCACACCTTCATTTTAAAATGACTGCCACAAGAAGGATAAGATTATCTAAAAGAAGAGTTGAAGCTAAACTACTTCTGGCAGGTGAAATAAATTAAGTTTACCTGTGAACATAGCTAATGTTTCCTCTTAGTTTTTGTGAAAAGGCATTTACGATTTGTATTTGTCCTTGGCGAGGGAGCCTTGGAGCCACAGAAGCAGTTTATGCTTTCAAAAACACTCTAGACATTCATTTTCTTCTTTAGCATATTATTCTAAAACGGTATTAAATTATTCACTTAACCGAAGTGACAAAGCAAAACTTTGGTTCTTAGGATGGAGGAAATTATCTCTTAAGTCATCGAGCACTTGATTAAGACGGAAAACTATTTTAAGAAAGCAGTCTTTAATTTCTAGGCAGAAAACTTTTCATAATATCTTATCTGGAGCAGAAGGATGCATGAAAACTTTGTCCTTCTAAAGAAAGAATAACTCAACTCTGCTTCTACAAAAGTTTTCTTTTGATATTTAAATTTTTCCTTGGTGAAATGTATTCCAATCTCATTCAACTTAACTGTCTATAAAATTTCCTCTCCCAAGATGTCACCTCACAAACCCCCTACAACACTCCTTCTCACAGATTTTTTTTCCGGTTTTCCTCGTTCCCATTCTGCAAGAACCAGCCTTACATTAGGACAAAGTTAATCTCCTTTCCCTCTAAAGGTTTAAGGAAGAGCCGAAACCTCCAAATCTCTTTGTTCACACAGGACTCAACACGATTAGCATATCAATGGAAGGAGCTGTTAGCCTGGGGGAAAGCAGGCTAGAATTAAGGCAGAAGCAATTCCCATTACATTTAGACCAATACGCTCTAATATCTTTAATTCCTCTGTACTATGAAGCAAAAAATAGACACACTTACATTCAGTACTCTTCACCCTCACTACCTGACACCACGAAATTAAAATAAAAAAAGAAGAATTTTCCACACCAAGCTGGTCCCTCTCCTGGGTCCTCTAAATACTGACACCCCCTATTGTCACCCCTCAGCAATCCTGGGACACAAAGCTTCTCCTCACCTTTTCTCCCCATGTCTGTCCAAGGAGCAGCTCCGAGGGCTGCAGAAGTACAGCAACTGCCTCAGCACAGTGGAGCCACCTCGAGAAGCTTCGTGGGATTCCTGAAAAGGTGAAGCCCAGTCTGCGTGCACGAGAAGCCACCTGCTCTACGTGGGTTTCCGCTGGGTCAAGCAGAAATGCGAGGGTTCCATGGGGGTCTGTGACCTGAGTAACCCAACCTTAAATGCACACAGCCTGAAGACCAGACACTAGTGCAGGCTGGCCCTGCGCTAAATAAGTCCGCACTGATTGGCGGATCGACCCAGGACCCATCCCTTGGCTCCTCCCCATTGAATCTCAGCACCTCCATGCACTCCCAGGTCCTCACCTCCCACTGGCGGACTGATCCAAACCACTGCCAGGTTTAGCCTAAGCCCTTTTGATAGGATATTTGAAGGCCGTGCTCTGCATTTCCTTGCAGGTCCACCCCATCCTTTCTCCTCATTGACTTCTGCTTCCACCCACACACCCCTGGAGCTCAACCCCATTTTTTCTCCTCTGTAGCCATCACTGTAAATAACAAAAACCTTAACCATAATGCTAAACTAATGTAGGGAAGTGGCAAGAGAATTAAAATGTTAAATCGAGCTACATTCAGAGACTACAATATGCTCATCAGCTCTGTGGTCAGGCCATGAGGGTACCTGCAGAACAAATGAAGACTTCTGCTGGAATTGCTAACAACCCATTTCCCACACCTGTAAAGGGGAAACAGAAAAACAGAGCCTTTAAGTGTCTGCCCTACACAAAATAAAATCATTCATTCCCTGTGTCTAAAACATAGATAACCTGTGGATGAATGGCTGGGAACTGCCAGCAGGCTTTTCACACTACATACTCTTATCCTTTCTCACTATTTGTCCAGAGCAAAGGAAACGGATAAATAAAGTCTTTAAACTGTAACTCACAGGAAATAAAGAATGATATATAAACTGGAATTCCTCATAATACATGGAGCTTTTTCCTTGTCTTGGCTTTTTGTCTTTGCTATTTCTAGTCTTTGCTTTTCCCCTTTTTACAATAAACTTTCCTGTTGACTCTAACTATGGTATGCATGTTGAATTCTTTCTACACTTTCCACCAAAGAACCTACTCTTCTCTCAGGGGAGGGGTTGTCTCCCCCCACTCGGGGAAGTTTGCCCTGTCCTGCCTCAAACTATAACCATAATGCATTACCCATAAATGATATCCATAAACCATAACCAACATGACATATCTAGAAACCCTAAATGTAATCCGTAATCTATCACGAAAAACAGTAAACTACACATAACCATAAACGGTAACCGTAAACCATAACCAAACTATAACGCATAACCTGAACCCCTAACTCAGCCCCAAACTTCATCCCAGCCCCAACCCTTATCTTAGCCCTCTAAACCATTAACATTTTAGATATAGAACTTCCTACAAAATTAAAAAAAAAGGTATTAGAGCAAGTAAACAATTTTGGCAGAGTTACAGGACTAAATGTCAATAAACCACAATCTGTTTTACTCATATGTGAGCAAGGAATAATCTTGAGAAGAATTTAAGTAAATAATCACATTTTAAATAATGTCACTGTTTTGAAATGTTTTGAAATGGATTTAATCAAACTGCAGTATTCGTACACTGAAAATTGAAGCCTTCTCATGGTAATGGAAAGAATTAACACTGTTTAGATGGCAATAGTACATAGCTGATGCACAGATTCGATATGATTCCTATGAAAATTCAGAGGTCTTTGGGGAAAATGTACGGGCTGATCCACTTATGTAAAATTTCAAGGGACCCCAAAGAGCTGCAACAGTCTTCAAAAAGAAAATCAAAGTTAGAGGCTCATATTTCCTAATTTTAATTCTTAATAGAAAGCAACAGTGATTAAAACATTGTGACACTGGCATAAAGAGATACAGATAGATCAATGAAACTGAATGGAAAGCCCAGAAATAAACCCATCCATCAACAGTCAATTGATTTTTGATAAGGGCAGACATTACAATGGCTAAAAAAGGGTCTTTTCAAAGATGGAGCCAGGCGAGTGGCCATCCACATGAAGAGAAATGAAATGGGATCCTAACCTCACGTTACATGCAAAAATTAATTCAAAATAAATAAACGGCTTAAATAGACGAGGTAAAATTATAAACTCTCAAAGAAAACGGAGATAAATTTTCATGACCACAAATTTACCAATGGTTTCTTAGAACAGACACCAAACACAAACAACTAAAGAAGAAATAGATAAATTGGATTTCCTCAAAATGAAAACCTTATGTGCATCAAAAGAAGCTACCCAGAAAGTGAAAAGACAGGCTACAGAATGGAAGAATATAGTTGCACATTATATCTCTCATAAGAGTCTGTTATCCAGAATAAAGAACTTTTAAAAGTCATTGACAAAAAGACAAACAGGAGAATTTTAAAATGGACAAGTGATTTGATTACACCCTTCTCCAGAGAAGACATACGATTTGACCAACAGACATGCGAAAAGATGTTAAACATTATCAGTCGTGATGGAAATGCCAATTAAAACTACAATGTGATATAGCTTCACTCACACTAGAATGGTTGTAATTGAGAACACCAAAAATAACAAACATTGGCAATGATATAGAAAAATTGGAACCCTTAGATGTTGCTCGTGCAGGTGTAAAACTATGAATGACCATCACTTAATTTAAATAACAAAACTTTAAAAGTTTCAGCTCACCAAAGACACCTAGAAAAACTTTTAAACGTACATGTACAAATAACTATTGCTAAATAGTTTACCTAAAAATCTTTATTAGTGTCTATTTTATTATAAAACTATGAGATTGCAAACCCAATTGTTATCTTGATTTTTCTTGCTACTTTGTATATCAAGCTATTTTCTTTATATACTTTGTAACACAGCTAAATTAAACTGATTTCTGCAGACCCAGCTAAAACATATATAGTTTATGTTAATAACTTTCAAAAACATTCTATGTAATCGAACCAAACTTAACCAAGCTTTAACATCAAATATTGTCTCTGATCATATGATCCTGAAATGCATTTGAGTTTGTTTCTATTTTCTTTCTTAATTTATATCAGCATTTAATTCCTTTAAGCCAATCAAATATTACAAACTAGTAATAGAAGTCAGAGACAAAAACATCCTACCACACATTATACAGACAAACGCAAAAGTTTCACAAATAGAGATCAAAACGTAGACAGAATTACTAATAATTGTAGAGAACACCCTGATGTCTTACCTGTGAAATGGCCACTTGTCATGAGAGTTCTATAAAACGTTTTCCGATTGAGAGTTTCTCCAATTCAAAGAATCCAGTCTGACCATTAATGGCAGGAATTTAATAGCGACTCAAAGCAATAAACCTTTTTACAGCTTAACTAAAGAAGCCAAAGGCTTTCTATTTTTATGGTATTTCCTTTGTATGTCGAATGACAAAAAAAGACACTGAAAAAAATGACCATCTCTAGAAGAAAAGTTTCAATAAACAAAACGAGGAATTGCTAAGTCCAAGTGACGAACTGAACAGGTAGTGCAGGGACATTGCCTCCCCCTCCAGGATATGGCTCTGGAAAATTTTCCTTTCTTCAGACCTCCCCGTTTTAGCCCTAGCCGAGGTAATAAGCCAAAACCAGTCTTTTCCAGCCTAGATGGCATCTTTGGCCAAAGCAAAACTTTTGGTTAATTCTAATATCATGATAATGTCATCTGCATTGCAAATACTGCAGCTCCCATTGTGCACCTGACACTAACACAGTTCCAGAAACATCATATGAGAAAGAAAAGGCAGAAAACAAAGTTCCCCATCTACTGGGAGGAGACAACAAGGCCCAGTCGGCATCACAATTTTCTGAGGTCTCCCTCCAGGGAGAACAAAAAGTTCATAACCAGCCATCTTGGCGGGACCTTACCCCTCTCCCTTTCTCTCCCCACCCCTTCCTCCCTCTTCCTCTCTCAAGTTTAGCCTGCACTCCACCTCCTCAAGTGAGTACTTTAACATTAATAAAACTCGTGCTTTCCTGCTTACTGTTCATCTTGCCTTTGGATTCTTTCTTGTGAAATAAAGCAAGAATCTGGTCACGGACCCACAGGACTTCCAGCTGTTCATCTTACTCTGGAATTCTTTCTTGTAGAATAAGATGAGAACCTTTCTGGCGACATAGGTTATAGCTTCACAAATATTTTTTTGCATTTTTTCATGACAGTCTTAGATGAGAGGAAAAGGACTCGCGGCACTTCTAAATTCTACCAAAGACCACAGAAATAGATCAAGAAGGCTGACAGGGTAAACGAAAATAATGTTTATTTCTGCCAGTGGAAGACCATGATATCTCAGCTACAGAAGTTTCCAGGAGCTAGCGGTAACCCAGCCATTAATTTTCTTGCCACCATAACAAAATGGAAGTTTTGTAGTTTTCTGAAATCCACCTTAGTGCGCAGAAAGAGGCAGAACCTGGAACCTAAGGAAGACTACAAAATCTTCAAACCTCTTCCTTCATGCAGAACTATCCAGACAATTAGCATATCTGTGGAAGGAGCTGTTAACCTGGGGAAGATGCGGGCTGGAATTCATGTAGAAGTAATTCCCTCTGCTATATGTAGAGTAATAGACCAAAGAGCTTTAGTTCCTCTATAACATGAAGCAAAAAAACAGATACATGCATGTTCAGTACTCCTCGCCCTCACTATGCTACACCACAGACTTAAAAATAAATAATTTTCCTCACCGAGCCATGTCCTCTGCTGTGTCATTTGAAGACAGACAGCACCTCTCCCCACACTTGGCACTCCTGTCCAGATTTGGGACATTTGGATTTGGGACGCTTCTCCTCACTTTCTCTTTTCAACAGGTCCGTGGTGCAGCTCCCAGGGGCTGTTGAGATACAAGGACTGCCTCACACAATGGCGCCACTGGAAGCCTCAAGAACCTTCTTCCGGCTTTCTGAAAACGCAGTGCATACACAATTTGAGCTCACACTAGATCTCATGAGTGTGATTGGTGTATCGCCCCAGGACCAACCCCTTAGCGCCTCATCACCGGCTCTCAACACTACCCTCAACCTCACACTGGCCCCACCCTCCAATACTCTTACCTTGCACCTTTTCCAGGCCAAGCGGACCATAGCTAATGGTGAGAAGGCACGGATTAGACCCACGTTGTGCAGAATGCGTGCCTGAGAGGAATGCTCCCGCACAAGGACAACTAGTCTGTTCCCAGTCCTCCCCCAGCCAAGGAGTTTGTTCAGCCGCAGGTGTTAGAGACATCCTTCCTGACCGGGCTTTGGTAAATAGCCTTTTTCAAGCGTAAGCTTTTATTGTAGAACACTTAGCAGAATTGTGTACATAGGTTAACCCAAGTTACTTAATAATTTTTAATAACTAAATCAGGCTTTTAAACATAATTGATATAAAAGTATAAGAATGTTAAAGATGCTTATGAGTCATTTTCAGAATGTCTATAGTTGCTCCTGTGTCAAATCATACTCTTCTAATTAAGCTTGCTGCATTTCAAAATATGAGCAACTGAGAGAAATGTGAATTTATTTATCATGGCATTTTGTTTTCTCTTATGCTTAATTATAGGGTTCCCTTGACTTAGCAACACCTACTTCAAAAATCATTAGTGGCGGACCATAGGCAGTGCCTGAAGAGATGTCACGGTGGACCACTGCCAGAGAGTAGAGCCATCATGAAAAGTTATTCTCTGCTGCCATCTAGTGGTCATTTTGGTAATATCAGCCTAGTGTATGTCCTCATTTAGTTATTCTCTGCTGCCATCTTGTGGGCATCTCTTGAATAACACCTCAGTTATGTCATGAAAAGTTATTCTTTGCTGCCTTTTCAGGCATCTCGGGAATAGCACCTGAATGTAGGTAATCATGAATATTTATTGTTTGCCTCCATCTCACGTGCATCTTGGGAATAACACCAGAATACATGTAACAAGAAATTATTCTCTTCTGTCATCCGTTGTGCATTCTAGGAATAATATCCAAGTATATGTCATCATAAAAATTTATTTCTGCTGCCATCTCACGGACATATCTAGAATAACACCCAAGTGTATGTCTCATGAAAAGGCATTCTTTGCTGTTATCTTGTATGAAGTTCAAACATCCGGAAAAAAAAAAAAAAAAACATCCGCATGTATGTCATAAAAAGTTATTCGCTAGTATCATTTTGTTGGCTTCTCGAGAATAACACTTGAGTTTATTCTCTACTGCCATCTCATGTGCATCTTAGGAGTAAAAATGCATGTATGTCATGAAAAGTTATTCTCTGCTGAAATCTTATTGGGATTTCGGTGATAACAGCAGAGTGTATGTCAGGAAAAGTTATTCTCTGCTTCCATCTTGTGTGCATTTTGGGAAGATACCCGTGTGTACATCACCATGAATACTTATTTTCTGCTGCCGTCTCGTGGACATTTTGAAAATAACACCTAGGTGTATTCACCCTAAATATCTATTTTCTACTGCCATCTGGTGGGTTTTTTAGGAATAACACTTGAGTGGTTGTCATCATGAATATTCGTTTTCTGCTGCCATCCAGTGGGAATTTGGGGAGTGAGGCCACAGTGCATGTTATGAAAAAAATATTTAAGTGTTATCCCGTGCGCATTTTATAAATAACACTCAGGGGCATGTCATCATAAAATGTTTTTGTCTGTTGTCAATTCGTGAGCCTCTTGTTACAAACAAAAATTGCGTGTCTTGAAATATTGTTTCTGCTGCCATCTTGTGGACACATTGAAAATACAACCAAGTATATTTCATCATAAAAATTTATTTTCTGCTGCTATCTGGTGTGAATTTGGGGAATAAAATCTGAGTGTAGTTCAGATACAAATTCGTCTTCTGCACCCATCTTGTGTGCATCTCGACAATTATACTTGGGTGTCATTTTCAAAATACCCACGAGATGGCAGCAGAGAAAAACTTTTCATAATGACATGCCCTGGGTGTTATTTTCAAAATGAACATGAAAAAGCGGCAGAAACAACTTTATGGACAGCCCTGTCATGTTATTCCCAAATTGCCCACCAGATGGCAACAGAGAATGTATATTCATAATGACCTACACTTGATGACCTATAGTCAGGTGTTATTCCCAAAATGAACACTAGATGGCAGCATAGGATAACAAATCATGTTTCAGGACCTAAACTCTGGTGCTATTCCCAAAATGCACACGAGATGGCAGCAGAGAACAGCGTTTCCCTGCCTTAAGGGCTCTGCTCACCATTAAAATAAGAGTCCAGATCCTTGGTACTTAGCTCACTTTGAAATAACTCCTGTCCTTTACATATCTCTTCTCACCTACTGTTTCTGTATGTCAGATGAGGAAGGAAAATTATTATATCCATTTTACAGATATTTAAACTGAAGATTGATTCTAACACAATTCTGCATCCAGGACACCACACTCATACAGGATCCCGGACAGAGTAATCCAAATAGTCTTTGCAGCTTTGAGTTGAATCTTGGTCATTCTATATGAAGAAAATCTGCACATAACCTAATGGTCCAGCTTGCCATATACTCACTCAAGCTGGTTTTTGTTGTGGGACTTGGACAAGCAGCTGCGGATAGGGACGGGTGGGGAGGAAGAAGGTGGCTCAGCCCATCACAGGAGTACAACCAGCACCAGATTCTTCTAACGGCGACTTCCCCACTTCTACTCCCTGCCATCCTCTGGCCTTTTAAGTCTGTTCTTGTTCAAGCCAGAGCACTGGCCTACTCTTGCTCATGTTCCCTTCCTCTGAGGTCTCAACCTGCCCCTCCTCTGTTCTCGATCACCTCAGGCCTTGCAAGACCCAGAGCACCAGGGACACCCACTGTGTTCCCAATGTGGGCCCCAAGGCTGTAAGCTCCTCCTAGCTGGCAAGCCCTCTGGGTCCTCCAAACACACCCTGGTGGCAACGATGAGATGAAACTGGAATCTGACTTGTACGGTCTGTTCATTCCCCCTGAGTAACAGAAAAATCAGACTCTATCCATAAAATGTTTTGCATTTACACTCTCACCCCATTTTTGTTCTTTTATAAAACACATTTTCTTAGGGACTTTTATACCAAAGTGTCTTCTGCAAAGCAAAAATTCAGTAATAAGATTTCTTTCAGTTAGATTTAATTTTGTGCACAAAGATGTGTCCTTGAAGAGTGCTGTGTGTAAAATGAGGTGAGCAGTCTGTCGCTTCTTTGAAGTCTGAGCAAAGGGCAGAGCACACCTGATATCATTGTTGCTAATGGTGTGCTCAGTTTTCCCACCTTTATCTCCAGACTCAAGGATGGGGAACGAAGACAACACAAATCTCACACTTCAAAACGTCCACACTGCAAACCCAGGTTTTTACAGGAGCCAAAATTTAGGGACTTGGATGAAAAACGGGAGGATAGCAAGTAGCTAGAGGAAAGTATCATGTGTCTGGAGCAGCCTGCCTTCTCCAACTGTCAGAAGCAAGCACCAGCTACAGCCAGTCTCTCTATTTGGGCTCGGGATCAGCAGAAGCAGTACTGGCCTGGGGGCTGGAGCAGTGGCCATGGCACCATCTGCCAGGTGTCTGTGGGGCCAGCTCCCAGTCCTGAGCTCAGGTTAAACCATTGTCTCATTGATTGTATATTCACTATGTCAGGCACTGTGCTTAGTGCTTTGGGTGATTATATTCTCTCCTATTTTGTTTTATTTTTTTAAACCACTTTTATGAAGATATGCTTGACATACAAAAAGCTGTACCTGATTAATGTATGCAACTTGATGAGTTTGGAGATCTCACCTGTGAGCCATCCCCACCCATATAGTATGCCATAACCATATCCATCTACCTATAAAAGTATCCTGGCACCCTCTTTATTTATCATTATTATTATCATGATTATTTGTGTGTGTGGTGAGAACCATAAAATTCATCCCCTTAGCAAATGACATGTGTACAATGCAGTATTGTTAGCTGTAGGCACCACGATGTAAAGTAGACCCAGAATTTATTCATCTCCCATAACTGAAACTTTCTACCCCAAATAACACATTGTGCATTACCAGTGAGACCAAGCCCAAGCTGTTAGCACTACAGCCAGCAGCCATTTGCCCAAGGTTTCCAGACCCTGCTCAACCACAGAGTGGAGGGGAGGGGTGGTGTACTGGGGGGCCACTCTGAATCCATGAGAGTTAGGGAGCTAAGGAAACACCCGCTTCTTGACTTCCTCTTTTCTGCTGGCTTTTAGCTCTGTTCCTTAGAGGGTCCGAAATGGGAAGAGTAGATGGCCTGCTTGTTGCCTCTTTTCTGGTTTCCACCTGGTGGGAGTGTAGTTTACCTGTGGGCTGCAGCTTCCTCCTCTGTCTTCCAGGTTCTAGCTTCTCCAGGAGTCCGAAGGCTTCACGGGTCATTGTTGTCATCCTCCTCATGCTGCTTGACACTAATACTTGGACTGACACTGATTGGCCATTGATAGGTACTCAAATACTGGATTTCTAGACAAGGCACAAGTGTGAGTTCTTTAGGGGCCCTCGGAATCCAGTGCCCTGCTTAGCCTGTCCCAACACCCCTCAGCTCTCGTATTCAGTGGTGAGCACTGTGGGTGAGCGTTACTGGGTTTTTTCACTCAGAAATTAGCTTTTTGTGTCGGCGTTACTGTGATGGCACGAGTCCAGCTATTTCTCGCTTTGCTCACTTGGCCTACTGGAAACGTATGTTCTCATCGAAGCAGAAGTGATAGCTGACTCCATTAGCGAGCCTTTCTGCTTGCCCTGCCATTGATATACAGTTCACATGCACTTTGGGAAGTTCAACTAGCCTGTGTCCTAATTCGATGTACACTAAAATATAAGTTTCCAGTGTTCCTTTTATGCAGACACCCTCAGACTCTGCAGGCGATTCTCTTAGAACCAGTGATTCTCAACTGGCTTTTAGAAAGGGGCTGAGGAAAGCCGCAGCAGCCCCTCCTAAGCCCACAGTTCCTGGCTCCAGTGGTTACCACTTTTCCTCTCCTGCTTTTCCTGCTCCCATGGATGGGGTAATTACAGTTACTGAGAGGCCTTTCTGCTGATTTGGAATGTGGAAGTACTCACTGCTTCTTGGCCCTCAGCTCTGGACCCTAGCTATCAGTCGTGGTTTCTTCTGTGCCTTTCTTACATGAAATACTGTTTGTAGCTGTGATAGATCATTATATAGTGATCTCCTGAATCATGCCTCCCTGCGTCCGTGCCCCTCCTCATGTGACATTGCCACACCTTCCATCGAGGACTGAATTTATCCCTCTGCCCGCTTGAATGTGGGCTGACCTCGTGCTTGCTCTGACCAATAGCATGTGGTAGAAGTGACCTCACACATGTTTACAAATCTTGGATTCATGAGGCCTGACGGCATCTGCTGTTGCCCTGTGGGAGCACCACGCCGAGACTCCATGCAGTGAAGAAGCCTGAGACGGAAGTGCGTCTGCAGAGAGGGTCAGACAACCCAGCTGATCCTCCAGCTGAGTGCATCTTTCTGAAAAATAATGCGTTGTTATTCTAATCCCCTAAGTTTTAGGGTGGTGGATCGCTGCAAGAAGATAGGCAAATGAAAGAGTAAGTAGTAATGGAAGCACAAAACAGTAGATAATTCCAACAGAAAGTGCTACTAAAAGTGCAAAGCAATAGAAAAATTTAACAGAAATTAGCGTCACTCTAATGAAATTCCAAAATGTATGGCGTTGTCTTCAGGGCCAGGCAGCAGGTGAATGCAGGAAGGGGTAGAGAGCAGACAGTGTGAGCAGGAAACGTGAGGAGGAAGTTGCTCCTGGAGACTAGAGAACAGAGGTGGACTGAGTGACTTTTGCCTGCAGTGACCTGGAAGGTAGAAAGTGCACCTAATGAGCTTGCTGACCTCACTGAAGTAATTCCCATGTAGAACTAGAAAGTAACAATTACCTTCTTCTAACTGCTTGGTAAGGTACACAGGAGAGAGAGAAAAAATGATCACAAACCCTAGCAGCTTAAATAACACAAAGTTATTATTTTTACACTTCTGCCAAAAATCCAGCGACAGTAAAAATTGAAACCAAATCACTAAAATAGTGTTTAGTAAGGGTTAACTGTGCACAGAGGCCAGAAGACGTGGCCAGAGGACGGACTATGGTGGACGTTGCAGGTCCCCTCCGAAGGGCCGTGCCTTCCTATGTTCACACCCCTTGCAGCACGACCTCGCTACTCTCCTCTGAAGAGATGGGGTCTGTTCCTCTAACTGGCCTTGTGACTTCCTTTGACTAACTTTCTTTGGGCAGGAGGCAGGCCGAAAGAGGTGGAAGAATGTGGTGGGAGTGACAGTACTTGAGATCCAGAGCTCAGATCTAAAGAGGTGCCATAGCTTCCACGGTCACCCTGTGAGCACCAGGTGCGTGAGGGAGCCCGGAGTGAAAGACTAGAGAGGCGCCTGGCCATCCCAGCTGTCTCAGCTGAGACCAGCCTCAGCCCACCTGCCAGCCGAGTAAGCTCAGGGAAAGCTGACAGAATAACCACTCAATCCATCTGCACAGTCATGAAAAAATGACAAATTTTGTGATCTTAGGCCCTGGGTTTTGGTGTGGTTTGTGACTTAGTAGATAACTGGAACTGTAGCTGTAGTAGTTAAGTAAAGAGTAAGGTGTACCTCTTACTAGCGCACGCATTATCTGTTTATTTTGTGCTATTATTCACCTGAAGAGAGATGGCAAAGCATAATAATCAAAAATGCCTCGAATTGATGAGCATTATTTAACATTTATTGAGTAACTATTAACTACAGTATTATCTTTACACTAAAACGAAGCAATCATCTAATAAACATTTTTTACTTTTTATACATCTTGACATTGATACAAATACAATCTCAGTATACCTGCTACTTTTATAGCATAGGAAGAGTAATTGCCATTCACTGCAATACCCTCAAATAAGTTCCAAAGTGGATAGAGAAGCCATATAAAGAAGAAAGAAAAAAATTTTATAGAGATCATTATTACCTGGACAATAAAGAAACCCCAGATATAGAGATACAATGGAACAATAAAAACACTGGTCAGTCAGATGGCAAAACTGTCGTCTTCATCAAAAAGTCAAATAATGCTCTTTTTCTGGATAACAGGTGGTTTTGGTGAAGTCATGGGACTGTGTAGTACTTGTTCATGTCTCCTTTATTCCTGTGGTAAGTAGTTATTAATGTGCCAGGCACTGTGTTAGATGCTGGAGGTGTCCTAGCGAGTGAGGCAGGTATGGTTTCTGGTTGCACAAAGTCAGCTGGGGGTTAAGGTCTGATGTCTAATGGAAATGAGAATACACTGTATGACTGTGTATAGGATAGGACGCAATAGTAATAGGATTTTGTTGATTCTTCTTAGTTTTTTGGGTTTTTTTTTAGCTCAGTACCTTCCAGACTGCAACTATAAAAACACCGCTGCTCATTCTGTAAATTGTTCACTTTTGCAGGGAGTACTACATCTTGACCCTTTACTTCCCAGGTTCCAGTAGACCTGTGAATGCCCTTGCATCATATCTTAGGGGACCCTTAAAAGATGATGCCCGTCAGAAGACATAATTCTTTGACTTTTCCTTAGGATTTCCATCTGTGGCCTAAATGCACTTTGGGGAGAGTATTTTCGGAGAGCAAAAGGAAGACTCTTCTTACTGTCATATGGGGAGATTCAAATGTCTAAAGCCTGCTTTTCCTCATACCCCATTAGATGTACGGCAGCCTCACTTTTGGTTGTTTCTGACTCTGCTGCTTCACAGGCATCTGAAGACCAAGACCTGCCTTATTTATCTGTGTAGACACTGTAAACACATAATAAATGTTGAATGACTCAGAGAAACACTGCAGAAAAATTACCTTTTGAGATCATGACTATTTTCCTATTGTGCTTTTATCTGGGCATGTTTAAAACTTTGATTTTTAAACTCCTTTAGCAAACTCCCCATAAACAAAAACAAAGAAAAGAAAAAAATAAAATTAATACAGAAAGTGGGACTAGAACTGAGCCTGTTTTTTTTTTACTCTTTTACATGTGAAAGACCTCAAGAAAACAGTTTCTAATTGTCTTATGTTATTTATAAACTTCATTACTGTTTATGTGTCAGGGACAGTATAATACAAAAACAAAACTAAAACGGTAACGTGTTTTGTGAAATGAAACGTAAACCAGAAGGCATCATTTCAGTAGGACGCCGTCACTATAGTGCCAAATAGGCATTTAAAAAATGAAAGGAAAATTAACAAAAATTTACTTCCTCTGACGACAGATGTTGGAAATATTCCTAACTAAAGAAGCAGCCTTCAAGAGAGAACGCTGGCCCCCGGAGAGCGCCGTCCGGCAATCAAGTCAAAGTGGTCAGCGAGGGGCCTCGTCCCGGGGTAGCCAAGTCCGGGTCCACGCACGTCTCTCCCCGGACGACGGGCGACTCGGGACCTTCTCCTGCGACGCGTCGGGGAAACACGGAGAGAAAGTTGACGCACTGCGTCCTGCCGACCGCCCCCCCCACCCTTCACTGCGCCCCTCGCTTCCCCCCTCCCCTGTCCCCTCCCCTGTCCCTGCCCCGCCTTGACTGCCAGTGGGCCTCGGCGACACCGGCCAGAGCAGCAGCGGGGTCCGGAACGGCAGCCATGGACGCGGCCGGCGTGGACGTGCGCTCGCCTCAGCTGCCCGCGCCCCAATCCAGAGGCGTCACCCCACGCGCCACGGCGCTGGCGAGAGAGCGGCCCCAGAGATGAGGCCGTGCAGACCCCTCGCCGGGCAGGGGCTACCAGCGCTCTGAGGTCCCGAGCGCGTGCGCAGGGCTTCGGTGCGGGGGAGGGGGCCGGGAGAGTGCGCGCCCGCCTCGCCCCTTCATCCCGGGCCTTGGCTGGTTGCCGGAGGTGCCAAAGGTCTGGGTGGGCGCTCTCGCATCCTGGGACTGCCCAGGCCCCGGGCCACCCGCCTCCCCAGTCTTGGCCGCTCGGTAAGACCCCGGCCTGGGCGTGGCCCGCCATCCTCTCGGCCACCTGGGCACCTAGGCAGATGTGGCCCTGCCAAGTCCCGGCCTGGCACTGACCCAGACCCACCCCTCCCCTGCGCTCCCCGCCATGGCCGAGCCCAACCTGCCCAAAACCACGCGGAGCCACCAGCGACACCACCAGGCAACGCTTCCATACGAGACCTCGCCCTCTGCCCAGCGCCCTCTGCCCTTGGGGCTCGGCCCCGCGGAGCCTAGGAAGGCAGGGCATGGAGCATTCAGAGGAAACAGCCCACGGCTCTCTGCAGGAGAGCAGGTGAGGGCCGGCGAGGGCGCGGGGCGCGCGGCCATGCGGGCCGCCCTTGGGCTCGGGCGGCTGCCCAGGACCCTCCAGACAGCTTGCGAGCGAGCAGCTCCAGGGACGTCCAGGAGCACCCTGGCTGGAGGGTAGCAAAAGGAGGGAGCGGCAAAAGCCTACAGCACCCGGTATTCCCAGGCGGTCTCCCATCCAAGTACTAACCAAGCCCGACCCTGCTTAGCTTCCGAGATCAGACGAGATCTGGCGCGTTCAGAGTGTTATGGCCATAGACATGAGAGGTTGTCGCCTGCTGCCCCCCGGGCGCCGGAGACGCCTGTGTCCGCAGCGCACCTACTGGGGGGAAGGGAGTTGCGGGGGTTCTGCCAGAGAGGCAGCGGCCAGCAGGCGCCAGCCACGCTAAGGCACCGCGGGCCTTGGCCGGTTCCAGGCAGTGCGAAGGTCTGAGTGGGCAGTCTCGCATCCCTGGACTGGCCCGCAAAAAGATAACTTCTCATGATGACATACACTCATCAGTTATTCATAGGATACACAATGAATGGCGACAAATAATAACTTTTTACGATAACATACATTCAAGTGTTACTCAAGTGATGCCCTGGATGACAGCACAGAATAACTTTTTCTGAGGATATACACTTGAATGCTATTCCCAAAATGTCCACCAGATGGCAGAAGAAAATGCCTTTTTCTAAATTGTACTCTAATGTTATTCTCAAGATGAATACTACATGGTGGCAGAAAATGATTTTGATGATGTCCAACACTCCGATGTTATTCCTAAAATTCCCAGTAGATGGAGGCAGAAAAAAAATTTTTTCTAATGACATACACCAGGGTGTTATTTTTGAAAAGCCCACGAGATGGCAGCAGATAATAATTTTTCATGAAATGCAGTCCTGCGTTATTCCCAATATTCACACAAAATGAGAGAGGATTGAAAATTCTAAACAACATGCCCTTCAGTGTTATTTTTTATATGCACACAAGACAGCAGCAGATGTAAGTTTTCATGACATGCACTGTGGTGTTACTGCCAAAATGCAGACCAGATCGCAGCAGAGAATGAATATTCGTGGTGACCTACACTAGGGTGTTCTTCCTAAAATGCCCACCAGATGGCAGCAGAGAGTAATTTTTTTTATTACTTCCACTCTGGTTATTCCAAGATACAAAGTAGATGAGAGCAGAAAATATATCATCATGATGGCATACACTGGGCTGTTATTCCAAAAAATGCCCACAGGATGGCAGCATAAAATTATTTTTATGGTGACATACACTAGTTTGTAATTTTCAAAATGGCATGAAGTGGCAGCAGAAGATAGTTTTTCATGACATGCACTTCCCTGGTTTTCCCAAGATGCACATGAAATGGCCACGGATAGTAACTTTTCACAACGACTTGCCCTTAGGTATCATTTTCAAAATGCACACGAAATAGAAGCTGAAGTTATTCTTCATGACATGTGCTGTGATCTTCTTTGCAAAATGCCCACCAGATGGCAGCGGAGAATAACTTTTTTACTTACACTGTTGTGTAATTCCCCCCAAGATTGTACACAAGATTGGGGCAGAAGATGAATTTTCATGACGACCTATGCTAACGTTTTATCCCCCAAATGCCCACTAGATGGTATAAGAAAATAAATTTTTTGATGACATACAACTAGATGAAATTTTCAAAATGCCTACAAGGATAATTTTCATGACATGCACTTCTGTGTTGTTCCAAAGTTTCACACGAAGTGGGAGCAAAGAAAAATATCAAAACAAGATGCCCTTGGGTGTTATTTTTAAATGCACATGAGACGGCAGCAGAGGAAATTTTTCATAACCTGCATTCCTATGTTGTCCCCAGGATTCATACAAAATGGGAGCAGAGAAAAATTTCATAACACCATGCCCTTGGGTGTGATTTTACAAGTACATACAAGATAGCAGCAGAACTGAGTTTTCATGCTATGCCCTGTAGTGTTATTCCCAAAATTCCCACAGGACGGCAGCAAAAGATAGATAATCATGACTACAAACAATGGTGGTTTAATCCTTAAGTGCCCAACAGAAGACAGCAAAAAAATAATTTTCAATTACTTACCATCTACTGTTATTTCCTAAATGCACACTAGATGGCAGCAGAGAATAAATTTTTTATTACTTATGCTCTGATGTTACTCCCAAAATGCCCACCAGATGGCAGAATAGAATGAATATTCATGATGACAAAACCCTGGTGTTATTCCTAACATGCTTACCAGATGGCGGCACAGAATAACTTTTTTTTTCTTACTTTCCGGTGTAACTGTCGAGATGCACACTCTTGTGCAGAAAACAAATTTGCATCTGAACTACACTCGGATTTTATTCCCAAAATTCACACCATATAGCAGCAGAAAATAAATTATGATGAAATACACCTGGATATTACTTTCAATGTGCCCACAAGATAGTAGCAGAAACAATTTTTCAAGACGTGCAATCCTTGAATTTAACAAGATGCACACGAATAGGCAAGAGACAAAAACATTTTATGATGACATACCGTTGGATGTTATTAGTAAAGTGCACATGGGATAGCATCTTAAATATATTTTCATGACATGCACTGTGGCATTACTCCCAAAATTACCATTGCATGGAAGCAGAAAATGAATATCCATAATGATAACCACTCAGGTGTTATTTCTAAAGCCCATCAGATGGCCCCAGAGAATAACTATTCATGGTAATGTACACATGACTGTCCTTCCCAAAATGCACACAAGACAGCAGCAGAGAACAAATTTTTCTTACACACACTCTGGTGTTATTTCCAAAATACCCATGAGATTTCAACAGAGAATAACTTTTCATGACATACATGCGTTTTTATTCCCAGGATGCACACAAGACAGTACCAGAGAATAACTTTTCATAATGACATAAACTCAAGCGTTATTCAGGAGAAGCCCACAAAACAATACTAGAGAATAACTTTTTATGACATAAACTCGAGTGTTATTTTTTTTCGGATATTATTTTTCAACAGCACACAAAATAACAGAAAAGAATATACTTGGGTGTTATTCTCGATATGCTCACAAGATGGCAACAGAGAATAACTTTTTGTGATTACGTGTACTCGGGTATTATCCCCCAAATGCACACCAGATGGCAGAAGAGAATAATTTCTCATTACATGCACTCTGGTGTTATTCCCAAGATGCACACGAGATGGAGGAAGACAATAAAAATTCATGATTGCCTACACTCAGGTGCTATGCCTGAGATGCCCATGCAAAGGCAGCGAAGAATAACTTTCATGATGACATACCCTGGAGGATTATTCAAGAGATGCCCACGAGATGGCAGCAGAATATTAATTTTTATAACATACACTCTTGTGTTATTCCCAAGATGCACACACAATGGCAGCAAAAAATAAATTTTATGATGACATACACTTGGGTGTTATTTCAAAAGGCAAAACGAGATGTCAGCAGAGAATAAGTTTTTATCATTCCATAACTTGGGTGTTATTTTAAAGATGCACACGATTGGCAACAAAGAATAATTATTTATGACACACATTCTTCTGTTATTTTCAAAATGCCCACCAAATGTCAGTGGAGAGTAACTTTTTATTACATGCACTCTGGTGTTATTCTCAAGATGCACACGAGATAGAGGCAGAAATTAAGTATTTGTGACTACCTACACTTGGGTGTTATTCCCAAAATGCCCACCAGATGGCAGCAGTAAATAATTTTATAATATGTACTTGTGTATTATTTTCAAAATACCCATGGGATAGCAGCAGGGAATATTTTTCATGACTAGCTTTCCTGTGTTTCCCAAGATGCACATGAAATGGCAGCAGACAAAAATTTTCATAGCAACACTCCCATGGGTGTTATTTTCAAAATGTACATGAGATAGCAGAAATAACATTTTATGACATGCACTGTGGTGTTACTCCCAAAATACCCACAAGATAGCAACAAGACAAACTTTATTACATACATTCTGTTGTTACTCCCAAGATACATATAAGATGGGGGCAGAAAATAAATTTTCATGGTTACCTACACTCAGGTGTTATTCCCAAAATGCCCACCAAATGGCGGCAGAAAAAAAAAATTTATAACATACACTTGAGTGTTATTTTCAAAATGACCAAGAGAGGGCAGTAGAGAAAAACTTTTATGACATGCATTCCTGTGTTTTTCCCAAAGACAAAAATACTCATCGATGGCAGCACATGAAATAGTGGCAGTGAAAAACTTTTCATAAGAACGGTCCCCTGAGCGTTATTTTCAAAATGCACACCAGACAGCAGCAGAAATAACTTTTCATGACCTGCACTGTGGTTTTCTCAAAATGCCCAACAGATAGCAGCAGAAAATGACTATTCAGGATGACAAATGTTTGGGTGTGATTCCTAAAATACCTACCAGATGGCAGCAAAGAATAAATTTTATTACTTACATTATGATGTTATTCTCAAAATTCACATTAGTTGAAGGCAGAAAATACATTTTCATGGTGACCTACAGTCAGATATTATTTCTAAAATGCCCACCACATAGCAGCAGAAAAATTTTTGTGATGACATACACTTGGGAAGAACACAGGCCTGCATGTCATGAATATTATACTCTACTGCTATGTTACTTTATTCCTACTACCCATGACATAGTAGCAGAGAATAACTTTTCATGACATGCACTCTTTTGTGATTCTCAAGATGCACAAGAAATGCCAGCAGAGAAAACCGTTTATAATGACATACCCTTGGATTTTATTTCAAAATGCATATTATATAGCCGCAGAAATAACATTTGATCTCATGCAGGTGGTGTTATTCTCAAAATGCACAACATACGACAGCGTTAAAGAATTTTCATGACAATCACTTAGGTGTTAATCCTAAAATGCCCACCAGATGGCAGCAGTGAATAACTTTTTATTACATACGCTCTGCTGTTATTCGCCAAATGTCCACAGGATGGCAGCAGAGAATAACTATTTATGACATGCAATTCTGTGTTTTACCAAAGAAGCACACAAAATGGCAGCAGACAAAACCATTTTGTAAGGACATGACCGTGTGTGTTAATTTCAAAATGCATATGAGATAGCAGCAGAAATAACTTTGCATGACTTGGACTGTGGTGTTATTCGCAAAATGTCCACCTGATGGCAGGAAAGAATGAATATTCAAGATGACCTACACTTTGGAGTTTTTCCCCAAAAGCCTACCAGATGGCAGCAGAAAATGTATTTTCATGATGGATTGACCTTGGGTGTAATTTTCAACATGTCCACGAGATGGCAGTATAGTATCCAGGACATGCAGGCTTGTGTTCTTCCCAAGATGCACACAGAATTGCAGCAGAAAATCATTTCACAACGACTTGCTCTACGGTGTTAATAAAATGCATAGGAGAAAGCAGTAGAAATAACTTTTCATGACATGCGCTGTGGTGTTATTCCCAAAATTCCCACCAGATGGTAGCAGAGAATGAATATTCATGGTAAAACTCTCTGGTGTCATTCCTAAAATACCCACAGGATGGCAGCAAAGAATAAATTGTATTACACTCGTTTTATTCACAGAATGCACACTACACGAGGACAGGAAATAAATTTTTATTACGACATACACTTGTGAGGTTTTTTTTTTTTTCAAAAAACCCAGATTTGGCAGCAGAAATAACTTTTCATGACTTGTACATGGTGTTATTCCCAAAATGCACTCTATATGGCAGCAGACAAAGTTTTCGTTATGTCATGCCCTTGTGTGTTATTTTCGAAATGCCCACGAGATAGCAGCAGAAATAACTTTTCATGACCTGCACCGTGGTGTAACTCCCAAAATGCCCACCAGATGACAGGAAGAATAAATTTTATTATTTACACTCTGGTGTTATTCTCAAGATGCACACTAGACGAAGGCAGATAATGAAAATTCATGACCTACACCAAATTTTATTTCAAAAATGTCCACCAGATGACAGCAAAGAGTAACTTTTTTTATTACATGCATTCTAGTGTTCTTCCCAATATACCCACCAGAGGACAGCAGGAAATAAATTTTAATGATGACATACACTTGGGTGTTATATTGAAAATGCCCACGAGGGGACAGCAGATAAAAACATTCTTGTGTTTTTTCCCAAGATGCATAAAATAGCAGACAGATACTTTTCCTAAAGATAGGAACTCGGGTTATTTTCAAAGTGCACAGGATATGGAATCAGAAATAACTTCTGTTGATCTGCACTGTGGTGTTATTCCCAAATAACCACCGTTGGTAGCAGAGAATGGTTAATAATGATGACAAAAATACCCACCAGATGACATCAAAGAAAATCTATTTTACTTACACTCTAGTGTAATTCCCAATCTTGCACACAAGATTGGGTCACAAATGGATATTCATGGTGACCTAACTTGGGTTTTATTCCCAAATTTCCCGCCAGATGACAGCAGAAAATAAATTTTTATGATGACGTACACCTGGGTGTTGTTTTCAAAATGCCCTCAATGTGACAGCAGAGAGCAATTTTTCACTTCTTGTTTTTCTTAAGATGCACACAAAGTGGCATCAGACAAAACCTTTTCATGAGGACTTGCCCTTGGGTGTTATTTATAAAACACACAAGAGAAAGCAGCAGAAATAACTATTCATGACATGAGCTGTGGTGTAATTCCCAAAATTCCCACCAGATGGCAGCAGAGAATACCATTTTGTTAATTTATGTGTAATTCCTAAGAGGCACACTATATCAGGGTGGAAAATAAATTTTTATGATGACATACACGTGGGCATTATTTTCAAAATGCCCATGAGATGGCAGGAGAGAACAATTTTTCCTGACATTCAATGCATTCCTGTGTTCATCCTAAGTTTAACACAAAAAACAAGCTGGGATAAAAGTTCCGAAATTTCATGCCCAACGGGTACTCTTCTGTCATACACAAAATTCCCACCAGATTGCAACAGGGAATAACATTTAATTACTTCCACTATTGTGTTATTCCAAGATGCACAGTAGATAAGAACAGAAAATATATTTTCATGATGGCATACACTCGGGTTCTATTCCCCAAATGCCCACAGGATCGCAGCAGAAAATACATTTTTATGATAACGGCCACTAGATGGCAGCAGAGAATAATTTTCATAAAATACACTTCCGTGTTTTTCCAAAGATGCACACGAAATGGCAGCGGACAACAACTTTTCATAACGACACACCCTTAGGAATGATTTTCAAAATACACACAGGATAGCAGCTGAAATAATTCTTTGTGACATGTGCTATGGTCTTCTTCCCTAAATGCCCACCAGATGGCAGAAGAGCATGAATATTCATGATGACAAACAGGTATTTTTACTAAAATATACACCAGATGGCAGTACAGAATAGCTATTGCTTACGCTCTGGTGTTATTCCAAAGATGCACAAAGATGGGACAGAAAATGAATATTCATGATAACCTACACTTGAGTGTTATTTCTAAAATGCCCACCAGATGGAAGCAGAAAAAATATTATAATGACATATTTGTGTATTATTTTCAAAATGCATGTAAGATGGCAGCAGGGAATAAATTTTCATGACATACAGGCCTGTGTTTCGTGTGCATCTCAGGATGCACACGAAAAGGCCACTGAAGAAACTGTGCTCAACGACATGCCCTTAGGTATTATTTTCTAACTGCATGAGATAGCAGAAGAAATAACTGTTTCTGACATGCGATATGGAGTTATTTCCGACATTACCACGAGATGGCGGCAGAAATGAACGTTCATGACGAGCTACACAGATGTTGTTCCCAAAATGCCCACAAGATGGCAGCAGAAAAAAAATTTTATGATGACATGCACCTGGGTGTTATCGAAATGTCCAAGAGATGGCAAAGAACAACTTTTTATGACGTATACTCTAATTTTTATCCCAAGAGTCATTAAAAATGGGTGCAGAGAAAAAAATTATAACGACATACCCTGGGGTGTTATTTTTTAAATACATATGAAATAGTGGCAAAAACTTTTCTTGACAGGCACTGGGGTGTTATTCCCAAAATGACCACCAGATGACAGCACAGAATAAATATTTTCATGATGGCATCACTAGAGTGTTATTCCGAAAATACCCACCAGATAGCAGCAGAGAATAACTTTTTTACTTATGCTCTTGTGTAGTTTCCAAGATGCACCCGAATTGGGGTGGAGGATCTATTTTCATGATGACCTATAGTAAGGTTTTATTCCCAAAATTTGCACCATATGCCGACTGAAAATATTTATTGATAATATACACCTTGAATTAATTTTTTAAATGCCCATAGGATGGCAGTGGAAAATAATTTTCATTATTTACACTCCTGTTTTATTCTCAAGATTCACACAAAATGGGAGCAGAGAAAAATTTCACGATGACGTACCCTGGGGTGTTATTTTTTTACAGATATAGCAACAGAAATAAGATTTCAGGATATACATGTAAAATGCCCACCAGATGACAACAGAGAATAACTTTTTATTACTTAATTTATGTGTAATTCCCAAGATGCATACTATATCAGGGAGAAAAATACATTTTTATGATGAGATACACCTGAGTATTATTTACAAAATGTCCACAAGATGGAAGGAGAGAACAATTTTTCATGAATTAACACAAAACGGAAGCAGAGATAAAAATTTCATGTCATGCCCAACAGGCACTCTTCTGTCATGTACAAAATCCCACCAGATAGCATTAGAGAATATCATTTAATTACTTCCACTCTGGTGCACAGTAGATGCAAAGTAAATGAGAACAAAAAGTATATTTTCATGATGGCCTTCACTCGGGTGTTATTCCCAAAATGCCCACACGATGACAGCAGACAATAAATTTTTATGATGACATAGACCTGGGTGTGAATTTCAAAATGTCCACAAGATAGCAGGAGAGAACAATTTTTAATGACTTGTACTCTGATTTTATTCCCAAGATTCACTCAAAATGGCAGCAGAGAAAAAACTTATAATGGCATACCGTAGAGTGCTATTTTTTAAATGCACACGAGATAGCAGCAATAAACTTTCTTGACCTGCGCTGTGGTGTTAGTCTCAAAATGCCTACCAAAGGGCAGCAGAGAATGAATTTTCATGATAACAACACACGGGCATTATTCCTAAAATATCCACTAGGTGGCAGTAGATAATAACGTTTTTACTTACTCATGTAATTTCCAAGATGCATGCTAGATTTGTTTAGAAGATGAATTTTCATGATGACCTACAGTAAAGTTTTATTCTCAGAATTCCCACCATATGGCAACGGAAAATATTTGTTGATGAAATACACCAAGAAGTAATTTTCAAAAAGTCCACGAGATGGTAGCAGAGAACAATTTTCATGACTTGCACTACTGTGTTATTCTCAAGATTCACACGAAATGGGAGCAGAGAAAAAAATCATAACGATATACCCTGAGGTGTTATTTTCTAAATGCACATGAGATATAGCAGCAGAAATAAGTTTTCATGATATACACTGTGATGTTATTCCCAAAATGCCCACCAGATGGCAGCACAAAACAAGTTTTTATTATTTACGCTCAGCTATTATATTCACAGGATGCACAGTATATGAGACCAGAAAATACAGTTTCATGATGGCATACACTCGTGTGTTATTCCCATAATGTCTACAGGATGGCAGCAAAGGATAAATATTCATGATGACCTACACCCGGGTGTTATGTTTGAAATGCCCACGAGATGGCTGAAGAAAATAATTTTTCATGACATGCACTCCTGGTTCACCCCAAGATTCACAAAAAATGGGATCAGGGCAAAAATTCAAAACATCATGCCCTTGGGTGTTATTTTCAACATACACATATAGCAGCAGAAATATCTTTTCATGATATTTCTTTTCACTGTGGTGTTATTCCCTAAATGCCTACCAGATGACAGCAGAGTATGAATAATTATGACAGTCGGGTGTTATTCTTAAAATTCCCACAAGAGGGCAGCAGAGAATAACATTTAATTACACTCTATTATTCCAAGATACATGATACATGAGAGAGGAAAAAATATTTTTATGATGGCATACACTTGGGTGTTATTCCAAAGATGTCCATAGATGTCCAAGATGGTAGCGGGAAATAATTTACAAAATATGCACAAAATGGCAGCAGAAAATCACTTCATGACATGCAGTCTCGTGTTATTCCCAAGATGCACATGAGATGGCAGCAAACTAAAACTTTTCTAAACGACATGCCCTTGGGTTTATTTTCCTAACGCACAAGAGATAGCGGAAATAACATTTTACGACATGCACTGTGGTGTTATTCCCCAAATGCCCAACAGATGGCAGTAAAAATTAATATTTTATGCAGACAAATACTTGAGTGTATTTTCAAAATGCACACGAGATGGCAGCGGAGAATCACTTCATGAAATGCTCTCCTGTGTTTTTCCCAAGATGCACACGATATGGCAGTAGACAAACACTTTTCATAACGACATTCCTTTGGGTTTATTTTCAGAATGCACATGAGATTGCAGCCCAAATAACATTTTATGACATTATCTGTGGTGCTATTCCCAAAGTACCCACCAGATGGCGGCTGAGAATAATAGTTCATGATGACAAACACTGGGCTCTTTGTCAAAAATGCCGACCGGATGGCAGGAGAGAATAACTGGTTTAATTACACTCTGGTGGAATTCCCAAAATGCACTCAGGATGAGGGCAGAAAACGAATTTTCATGATGACATACACACGAGTTTTATTCCCAAAATGCCCACCAGATGACAGCAGAAAACAAATTTTATGATGACGTACACTTGGCCGTTATTTTCAAAATGCCCACGTGATGGCATCAGGGAACAATTTTGTCATGGCATGCACTCCTCGTTTTTCCCAAGATGCATTCTGAAAGGCAGCAGACAAAATATTTCATGACAACATACCCTTGGGTGTCATCTGTAAAATGTACATGAGATAGCAGCTGAAATATCTTTTCATGACATACATTGTGGTATTTGTGCCAAAATGCACACCAAACGCAACAATGAATATTCATTATGAGAACAAGTGGGTGTTAATCCTAAAATGCACACCATATGGCAGCAGATAATAACTTTTTATTATTTATATACTGTGTAATTCTCAAGATGCACAATATATCAGGGTGGAAAATAAATTTTTATGCTGGCTTACTTGTGGGAGTCATCTTCAAAATACCCACAAGATGGCAACAGAAAAATTTTCATGACAGGCACTCCAAGATTAACACTAAAAGGCAGCAGAGATAAAAATTTCATAACATCGTGCCCAACAGGCACTTATCTGTCATACACAAAATACCCACCAGATAATTATAGCAGAGAACGAATATTCATGTCAAACACTCAATGTCATTCTTAAAATGCCCGCCAGATGGCAGCAGAGAACATTTAATTACTTACACTCTGGTGTGATTCCAAGATGCACAATAGATGAGAGAGAAAAATATATTTTTGTGAAGACATATACTTAAGTGTTTTTTTAAAAATGCCCATGAGACGGCAGCAGAAAACAACTTTTCATAACAGCATGCCCGTGCGTTGATTTTTAGAATGCACATGAGAGCAGAAATAACTTTTCGTGACATGTACTGTTGTCTTATTCCCAAATTGCCCACCAGAGGCATGA
>NW_011916356.1:0-1718 GCF_000151845.1 Pteropus vampyrus | reverse complement strand
TCAGGATCCGGGTGTGTGGGGGAAACGGGATGCAGGCATGGACACTGGAAGTGTCCGAAAGACGGCTGGGGGCTGCAGGAGGGAGAGAGGAAACGTCACACTGGTCAGAACAGGGGACGTCAGCCACACATCCACATGCATCAAGCGGCAGGGATCGTGAGCAATGAAAGAATCCTGTGTCGTCTCCGCCTCGAGGCAGCTGACATGGTCTTTCATCCTCAGCTCTTCCAGAAAAGGTGCTCAGATCGTTCAGAGATGTGTCATGGAGGACGTGATAGAGAACCCCGTGAGCTCGTGCTTTTTCTGTAGGTCTCAGCGTCACCTCATCAGAATGGATTTCTACTTAACCTTATGTCTTCTGCCAGTGACGCTCTCCCTGCCCTGTGTACAGAGCCCTTAGTGGGGGAGGGGGGCGTCTCCCCAACCTGGGCCCCGTGTCTCTGTGCGACAGGCCCCAGGTGATCAGACCAAGGTGGCTATGTCCCATCCAACTTGCCCGATCAGGTTTCTTTCCCCAGAAAATTGGAATCGGAATTTGGTGAGACTCAGTTGGCCCCCAGAACTGATTGTAATTAGAGAGGCATCTGCCACCATTGACCAAAGACGCAGAAAAAGCGGATCTGCAGAAAAAGAAACCCAGTTTGCAGGGAGAGACGAATGAAACGGGGATCTGGGAGAAGTAGCGACCCACACAGCCCCTGCCCAGCCCCCAGGCCGTGGTGGTCTGCTGCCAGCCCAGCCTCAGCTGCATGAGGGCCCCTGGACTCGGACCGCAGTGCCCGGTTCTGTTTAAGCAGAGTGGCTTCCTGTTACCACTTGCACGAAGGCCCCACAGTTAGAAGAGACCTTGGAGATTGTCTGATCCAGTCTCTTCAATTCACAAAGGGATTCTGAGGCCCAGAGAGGTGCAGCGAGGTGCCCTCAGCCCCACAATCAATTTGCAGCAAAGCTAGAACCGGGAGCCCGGTCTTCCGACTCCTGGCCCAGGGCTCTCTGCTCCCTTCACTTGGTGGCTCTCTGGGGCCGGCAGTGCTTCCAGGGGAGGAGGCGACGCAGGAGCACAGACCTCCAGTCAGCTGCATCTGGATACAAGTCAGTGGTGTGGCCACAGGTAAGTCACTTCACCTCTCTGAGACTCAGCGTTTTCATCTGGAATATGGGGATAAAAACATCTAATTGACAGGGGGCTGGGAGGGTTAAATGAGAGTATATGCAGAGGAATTGAATTTTTTTAAAAAAAAAAATGCCATGACAACCAGGTCAGAATTGCCTTTCCTAGATTAAGAGGCCTTCCGTTCTCAATGTATTTCCTGACACCTTGACTAGCTCCAGTCATAGCCAAGTGTGCAATGACATGAATGATGATCCACTTTAATTTTAAAAAGCAAACAAATGACATAAAGCTGTCTCGAGAGGAAGAAGGCTGTGTATATTAAGAAACAAAACAATAGAAAAATACACAAACGGTGTTGGGGTAGGGATGCGGCATCTCATCTCGGTGTCCCAGTCCCACAGAGTAAAGTGCAGTTGGCTGTTGCCAGGCCGCCCACAGCGAACAGGGACTGCAGCCCCAGGACCCAACTCCAGCAAAACATAAAGATGAGTCATTAGGAGGCCAGGCTGTGCCAGGCCCTTGACAATGGGCTACCCATAGCACCTTCCTACTGGGGACTAACCCTGACTGGTCCTGGGGCCCCTGGAGTCTCTGTACCCTCCCC
>NW_011916355.1:0-1554 GCF_000151845.1 Pteropus vampyrus | reverse complement strand
AATGCCAGAGCAAATCTAGTACTTCCTGGGTATTCTAGAGCTTAAATCGGTGAAATGTTAACAAGATTTATAGGTGCAAGACCAGGCTGGGGGTTGATGCTGTTACAAGTTCTGGCTGCGGGGGAACTTTCTGTTTAGAGGGAGCAGCGTGTCCTTAGGGAGCCAGACGCATTCCTCTCACACATGGGGCTCAGGAGGTGACCTGCCCTGCATCTCCCGTTGCATCATCTACCACCAACCACAAAGTTGTCTCCTTGAGCTGGGCACCGACTTCTCCTTCTCAGGTGGCCTGACATATTCCTGTTCTGATCTACTTTGTGAAGAAGTCATGATTTATCTCCCTCGGCAAAATTGAATTGAGATTAATTTCGAGTCTTTGAAAGCAGTTCCAACTCTTTCTGAAATTCCTTGCACCATGTGGAAAGAGATCTGATGGTTAGGGGGTCTTTTTTTCCCCTTTCTTTCAACTCAAGTGAATAGCCTAACAATTTAAAAAATAATTTAAATGACTATCATTAATATAATTGAATGAATATCAGTGTTGATTTTGGATTTAATTTTTTTCAATTTTTTTAAAGGAAAATTTTCCTCATCACATTAATGGTGGCTAAACTTGGAACACTTAGAGTTTAGACTGTCAAAGAATGTATACAACTCAAAAGTTACCCTTTATCAAAGAACCATCCAGATGGGAAAATATATTGGTAAGCAACACCTCCGTTAAGGGCCTAATATCCAAAATATACAAAGAACTCATATAACTGAATAATAACGAAAAAAGCAAATGATCCAATCAAAAAATGAGCAGATGACCTGAACAGACACTTCTCCCTAGAGGAGTACAAATGGCTATAATCAACAAGACAAGCAATAACAAATGTTGGGAGAAAAAGGAACCCTCATACACTGCTGGTGGGACTGCAAATTGGTACAGCCACTATGGAAAACAGTATGGAGGTTCTTCAAAAAAACTAAGAATTGATCTATCATATGATCCAGCAATCCCTCTACTGGACATTTACCCCAAAGCCTTGAAAACTCACATCTGAAAAGATATTTGCACACCGATGTTCATAGCAGCATTATTCACAGTGGCCAGGACATGGAAGCAACTGAAGTGTCCTACGATAGATGCTTGGCTAAAGAAGCTGTGGTACATATATACAATGGAATATTACTCAGTCATAAGAAGAGATGAAATACTGCCATTTGCGACAACATGGATGGACCTTGAGATAATCATGCTCAGCAAAATAAGGCAGACAGAAAAAGTTGAAAATTACATGATATCACTTATATGTGGGATATAAACCTAAAAGCAACAAATGAGCAGGACAGAGACTCATGGATGTGGGCTATAGTATAGGGTAGTGGTTACCAGAAGACCGTAGACTAGTGGTCACTAGTGGGGTGGAGGAGGAAGGGGGAGATAGACGGGGTAAAGGGGGTCAAATATAGGGTTTAGTGGGAGGGTGAAGTGGGTAAAGGGGATCAAATATATGGTAGCTGAAGGAAACGACTGAGTGATAAACACACAATAGAATATACAGATGA
>NW_011916354.1:0-1536 GCF_000151845.1 Pteropus vampyrus | reverse complement strand
TCACTAATGAATTCCTGGCCGCCGTCGCCACTGGTGCCCGCTCCGCATCCTGCCACAGCCCGCACTGCCCACCCTCCCGGGGCCTTAGCAGCTTGCTGAGGACGCTAGTTTAGGAATAGCGGCCAGGAGTCCCTCTGGAGATGGAAGCCTGAGGCCACCTGCTCATTGTTGGCCATGTCGATAGCCAGACCCACAGTCCTGGCGCCTCCCTGCCTGACTCAGGGTTTCATTGCAAATAACGTTAACGGGTCCAAGGGGGGAAAACCCCATCCTCCCACCCTCTTCCATAGCAAGGAGCATTTCCCTTCTTTAAGTCGTGGTAAAATGTGTTTATCATAACACTTACCACTTATCAAATATACGATTCAGTGGTGTTGAGCACATTCGGAGTTGTGCGACCCCCAACCTCTAGTCCCAAATCATTTTCATCACCCCGAAAGGGGGTGCGGCGCTCGTCAGCAGTCACTCCCCATTCTCCTCCCGCCCCGGCGCCTGGCGCCCACCACCTGCTTTCTGCGTCTCCCTGTGGATCCGCCTTTTCTGGCCGTTTCCCATAGATGGAATCGCGCCACGTGGCCTCTTGCGACTGGCTTCCTCTGCTCACGTTTGTAAGGTTCGTCCACACGGTAGCCTGTGTCACAGCGCCACGTCTTTTCACGGCTGAATTATATTCCACTGGGTGAACAGACCACCTTTTGTTTCTCCTTTTAGCGATTATAAATAACGCTGCCGTGAACGTTTGTGTACAAGGATTTGTCTGAACACCTGTTTTCCTTTCTTCTGGGGACAAGCCTAGGCGTGGAACTGCTGGGTCGTGTGGTCGCCCTATGCTTAACCTTTCGAGGACCCGCCACACTGTTTCCCACGGTGCCCGCCCCATTTTACATTCCAGCCAACAGCGTCGGAGGGTCCCGCACTCCCCACATCCAGCACGTATTTTTCCCCATTTCTTTGAGAGCAAAAGTTTTCGCAAGCTCCCTCTAAGCCAGCCGGCCAGATCTGCAGGTGGGCCGTCCTGAGCCAGCCGCCAACATCCCATGATTGACTAGAAAGAGTGGACAAAAGCTCAGGACAACAGTGAGAAAGCTCTGGAACAGGAGAATGAAGGATTGAAATGGAGACTCTCCCCTATGGTCACCCTGCCCGCCCCCCAAAAACCCCCAAAAAACCCTACAGCAGCACAGTGACGACAGGATCTCAGCCTAGACGGGTGATGCAAGGTCAGGATGTTGAAGGGCTCCAGAAGGGAGAGCTGAGGGGCCTCACATCCTGGGACAGTTGGGACAGGCTGTTCTGGGAAAGGCCACTTGAAAGAAGACACCACCCACCAGGGCAGATCCGGTGACAGTACAGCCACCTGGCAGGCACGGGTGGAGGAAGTGGATATGATCAGGAGTCAGCAGGGGTACCGGGGGAGGCACCTCACTGCGGCAGGAACCTGACACACGCTGCCCCCATCGCCAAGTCATCTGGGCAACAAAGTATGGCCTCTTCCCACCCACGAGCTGGGGAGGTGCATGGGGGAGGGCCTACCCT
>NW_011916353.1:0-2154 GCF_000151845.1 Pteropus vampyrus | reverse complement strand
AATTTCATCAGCTATTGTAATTGTACTGCCATGAATACTGGAGTGCATAGATCTTTACGAATTACTGTTTTGGTTTTCTTTGGATAAATACACAGAAGTCCAATTGGTGGGTGAAAAGGTATATCCATTTTTAATTTTTTGAGAAACCTCCATACTGTTTTCCATAGAGGCTGTACCAATATACAGTCCCACCAACAATGTATGAGGATTCCCTTTTCTCCGCATCCTCACCAACACTTGTTGTTTTTTGATTTATTGATGATAGCCATTCTGACAGGTGTGAGGTGATATCTTATTGTGGTTTTAACTTGCATTTCTCTGATGATTAGCGACCTTGAGCATCTTTTCATATGTCTATTAGCTATTTGTATTTCCTCTTTGGAGAAGTATCTGTTCAGGTCTTCTGTCCATTTTTAAATTGGATTTTTTGTTGTTGTTGAGTTGTATAAGTTCTTTACATATTTTGGATATTAATCCCTTATTGAATGTATCATTAGTGAATATCTTCTCCCTAACAGTTGGTTGTCTTTTTGTTTTGTTGATAGTTTCCTTTGCTGTACAAAAACTTTTTAGTTTGATATAGTCTCATGTATTTTTTCTTTTGTTTCCCTTGCTCGAGGAGATATATCTGAAAAGAAATTCCTGTTAGTAATATCAGAGAGTTTACTGCCTATGTTTTCTTCTAGAAGTTCTATGGTTTCAGGTTTTACACTGAAGTCTTTAATCCATTTTGAGTCTATTCTTGTAATGGTGTAAGAAAGTGATCTAGCTTCTTCTTCTTCTTCTTCTTCTTCTTTTTTTTTTTTTTGCATGTATTTGTCCAATTTTCCCGGCACCATTTATTGAAGAGACTGTCTTTACCTCATTGTATATTCTTACCTCCTTTGTCATATATTAAGTGAGCGTAAAGGTGTGGATTTATTTCTGGGCTCTCTATTCTATTCCATTGATCAATGTATCTGTTTTTATGCCAGTACCATGCTGTTTTGATTACTTTAGCCTTGTAGTATAGTTTGATATCAAGTAGTGCGATACCTCCAACTTTCTTCTTCTTTCTCAAGATTGCTGTGGCTATTTGGGGTTTTTATGGCTCCATATAAGTTTTAGGATTATTTGTTCTATCTCTCTGAAAAATGCCATTGGTATTTTGATAGGGATTGCACTGAATCTATAGGTTGCTTTGGGTAGTATGGCCATTTTAACGATGTTGATTCTTCCTAAGCATGAACATGGTATATGCTTCCATTTATTTTTATTTTCTTCAATTTCTTTTTTCAATGACTTCTGTGAAGGTATTTTTGAATGACATTAACATTTAAATCTGCAGACTGTAAATCTCCATGCCACCTCTGCCAGCCTGCCCTGCAGATTTCAGACTTGCCAGCCTCCTCAGTCATATGAGCCAATTCCTTAAAAGAAATCACATTCTTTCTCTCCTTCTCTTTCTCTCTCTCTCTCTCTCGCTACACACACACACACACACACACACACACACACAAACACGCACACACACACACACACATAGAGTTCTGTTTTCCTGAGAACACTAATATGATCAGGGACAAAGCTTCCAGGGCCACTGGGCCTGGGCCACCTCTGCTTCAGAGCAGAACCTCACTGTGAAGCAAAGTCCCCTATGAGCACATAGCACCCCATGGAGGGTTCCAACCAAAAGCCACATATGCAAATGACTGGAGACCTATCACCCAGCATCTGGCAAGGATGCACAGTTGACTTCCAGGAAAACATACCACATTACTTGTGGCAGCTCAAGGAATTATCCTGCACGTGTTACCATTCCAGACAAGTGGGAGGCATGGTGGAGAAGTTAGGGATGAGATTTATCATTTGGCGGAAAATACAGTAAAGACTTAAGGAAAATCATAAGCCTCCTCATGGGCAAAGACTCCTAAATCCATAGAAGCCTTTTGTAACACAGACCTCGAGCTGTGTGGGAACCACTTTTCAGGAACATGCACGCGTGTGCACACACACACACACACACACACACACACACACATGCACAGGCATGAACACATACCAAAGGCATGAACACATACACACCCCTACTACAAACACCACCCAATTTCCTTTTTTTAGCCCACATGTTCCTTCTGGCAGGCTACCGCAGGGCTGGCACAGCAAAGCTGACCA
>NW_011916352.1:0-1388 GCF_000151845.1 Pteropus vampyrus | reverse complement strand
TCCTCTAGACAGGGCATTTGATCCTTTTCCTTTATTCACTCTGTTTATTCCTTTGTTTATCCATTTAATATACTTCTCATCTCAGATAATATGTTCTTCATTTTAGACTGGTTCCCTTTTATAATTCCATTTCCATTTTTATGTTTTTTTATCTCTTTGTTGAAATCTCGCTGAATTTAACCAAAAGTTCATTGAGCATCTTTATAACCAGTGTTTTGAACTCTGCATCTGTTATATTACTTGACTCTATTATATCTGGATCTCTGTGGATCTCTGTTCTGTTCTGTCATATGGTTTCCGTTTTTATGTCTTCCCATTTTGGCTGCATTTTCGTGTCTGTTTCTATGTACAAAGCAAAGCTCCTAAGTCTCCCGGTCTTATTAGTGTGGATTTGTGAAGTAGGTGTCCAGTGGCACGGTCCTGAGAGGGGCTCAGCTACAGGCCAAGTTTAGGTCAAACCTCTACCCCTCTGGGGCCACCTGTTAAGATTCAGCAAGTGATCCACAGATGCTGTGCTTATAGTTGCCTCAAAAGGCCATGCTGGAAACTGAGGCCAGCTGCCTCCACTGAGTCTAGGCACTGCTTAGCAAGGAGCCCCTGACTCGTCGAGGACACACCTGGATGTGGCTTGGATGGGGCCTCGAGTTGGGGGAGACAGGGTTTCAGGGAATCCTCTGGGTGGAGCAACCTCTGTTATCCAGTCCGATGACCTCACGGCAGTGGCAACGCTGTGTCCATGGACTGGGAGGTGGGAGGGCTCAACAGGGAACAATGGATACCGCCAGCACTTCTGTACCGAGCTAGTCTCACTTAGGCCACTCAAAAGCTTATTTCTCCGGCTTTCAGTTTTTCTCTTCATTCTTTGCCATTGGTGATTTCCTTTCTCTTCATGGAGCACAGAGATACTTTTAGAAGGATGTCTGTTATATTTTATACAGAATTCCTAACTGTTTTGTGATTAGTGAATTTTCAGGTTATCTAATGTGTCTGCCACATTTGTAGAAATGTAAGTTGAACCTCAAAATTTGTAATATTTTTTTTCTAAAAAGTAATTTAGGTTTTCTCTTCCTTTTGACAAGGGCTTTAATATGCATTAACCCCATTTTTGCTATTCTATCATTTTTTTCTAAAAATCAAAATTAGTTACTATTTTATTTTTATAATAAAATTTTAATTCATTTTACTGACAATTTCTTTATTAATCCTTTTGTTTTTCTATCCAATGCTTTCCTTCTGGATTCTATTTTCTTTCTTTCTCCTTTTGTCCTTTCTCCCTTCCTCTCTTCCTTCCCTTCTTTGCTATCATTCTTGAATGGTACTTTAGGTGGGAAGAACATTTTTCACTCTAAACATATTCAAATATTACTTTGTTTCCTGGTATTATTGCT
>NW_011916351.1:0-2817 GCF_000151845.1 Pteropus vampyrus | reverse complement strand
TCTCCAAGTCTGATAGGAGAGACCCTCTGCCCAGAGCCCAGTTTTCCTCAGGCCCAGCTGTGGCCTCAAAATGTGTTCGTGTCCATGGGTAGAAGCCAGAGGGCTACTCAGAGCCTCAGCCACAGGCAGCATGTGCATCAGAGATAACGCAACTCGCGCTGGTGCCTAAAAATAGCGTACTCTTTAATGATTTTATTCATTTAAATATAGTGGGTTTGTGTGTGTGTGTGTGTGTGTGTGTGTGTGTGTGTGTGTGTGTGTGTGTTCTTGTTTAAGTGAGTTATATGAGTACAAAGCAAAAACTCAAATAGTAGTTGTTTAGGTTGAGTTCTCCCCAAAGCAGATGCTGAGGCAAGAATTCAGATGCAGGTGGTTTATTTGGGAGGTGATTCCAAGAAGCATGGCGAGGAGGTTGAAGTAAGACAGGGAAAGGAGGCAGCCCAGGAAAGGAAGTGTGAATGGCTGGAGCATGGCTGTGGGCAACTGTGGGCAACTGGGGTGTAGTCCCAAGGGTTCCATGAGAGACTGTGAAGAATACACATCAGAGAGATCAGAGTATTTATCCATCACTGCCATCCCTCATTGGCTGAGGTCTGTTTCCAGGGGCTTCTAACCTGGCCGAAGCCAGCAAAACAAGAAAAATCCTAGGAGAATGAGAGACAGAGACAGAGAAACAGAGATAGAGATAGACAGAGACATATACAAGGGAAATGTGGACAAAGTAGTAGGTAATCTTTTGGGGTAGGCTGAAGCTGGCCAGGAACTACGTCTACTATGGCACTAAATAATAAAGTAAGAAAATACAAAAGGGCTTTTCTCTCTTCTTGTCAAATAGACCCAATTCCCCTTGCTCAGCAGGAACTAGTAGAACAGTTCCTCATGTAACTTTTTGTGGAAATGCTCTGTGTGTGTATATGTATAAGTGTGTGTATAAGATATACATAGTATCTATATTCTATATGTATTATATATTTCTATAACATTTTTTTTCAGAGAAATACATATGCACCTACCTCATTTTTTGGTGGTAATTATATAGTATTCTAGAGAAAGGATATACCATAATTTTGTTTGTGGTCTATTTTAATAAACTATAGTGAAATTAATTCATGAAATGTATAATAAATATAGTTTAGCATGTTTATATTTATAGACTTTTCAACTACATGGCAGGATAGAGCTCAGTCCTGCTCTCGGCTAGACTGTGTGGCTTTCATCCATTTGCTACCTACAGGCTATGTGACCCAGAATAAGTCACAAAATTCTATAAGCTATAATTTTATCTGAGAAATCCAAGCACACAGCGTACTTAACGTAAAGATTTGTGGAGAAGATCAAATTGTATCATTATTGAAAAGAACTCAGCATATCAGAAATGTTTAATGAACATTAGCTGTTAGCATTATATTCCCAAAACAGGAAAATAAAATCCTTTGTCAGGCCACATGTGTGTTAAAGAAAGTAGGACAAGAAATCAATCATTGTAACCGTATAAACAATGCTTGAGTTTTAAGAAGTCTTTGACTGCATGTTCTTTATATGATCTAAGCACTAATATGCTATCCACAGTAACAGGTGCTTTGAGATGCATCATCTCAGTTAATTCATACAGAAGATGATGGCTGTCTTCAGTTACTTCTCTCTCTGCACTGGTGATGCTCCTTGCTTTGAGAGCTGGAGTCTAATTCTCATCCTCTTGTATCTGGACTGGCTCTAGCGATCTTCTTGACCAATAGATATGATGGAAGTAACTTTCTGGGATTTCCAAAGACTCTGTTATAAGAAAACTTAGAGTTTCCCCTTGAGTCCATTGGAATGCTCACACTAGGGGAAACCAGCCATCAGGTGAGATGTCTGATTATTCCAGGCCCACCATGATGTAAGTGGGCCAAGATAGCCATGTGGAGTAGTTGCTTGGAGAGAGATGCTTGGCCCAATCATTTCAGCTACCCCATTTATGCCAGACCAAGCATCAGAACTTTGAAGCCTTCAGATAATTTCCAGCCCAAGCTGCATTTGATTGCACCTGCTCCAGAGACCTTAGATAAGAACTGCTCAGCTAAGGAGCTCAAACATCAGAACCACGTATGATAATGAGAAAGCTCAGGAGAGCTTTGTTGCAAGGCAATAGATCACTGGCATCAACACATAGATCAAAAGGCAAAGGACTGGCACCCAGGCTCTGCTTTCCTCATCATCATAGTCATTTTTCAATCTCATTTCATCCACCAATTATATATGAATATGTAGCAGTTTTTGATGCAATCTAGGGAATATCTATGGTCATAATACCAATTAGTAGTTTCACAAAATAATCGGAAAGCGTTGCCCCCATGTGTTAATACAAACACTTCAAATTCCACTATAACCTTTTTAGAAGAATTTTGTCCTAGTTAAACCTATATCATTTCGAATGATATAGAAATGAGGGTGCTTATAATTAATGCATTTATATTGTTTTTAGCAACAAAATCATATCACAAAGATGTTTTTGAACATCCATTTTCAAATCATTCTCCATAGTTTGTTTCATTCACCTAACAGATACTTTGTTTCTCATTTTTAAAGTGCCATCTTAACCTTAGGTAAGAGATTATATTTATTATTATTAGCACAGTTATCATTATTATTATTTATCTGATAAGTGACATTGTACCAGGAGGCATTAAAGTGGCACGAAAAAAATGTTCAGTAAATTTGGAACACTTGTCATTTTATAAAAGAAAAATAAATAACCTTAAATCTAACAGCTCCTTTTAAGCTTTTTGCTACATTACAAAAATTAAGTTTTTATTTGTCACTATCTCATTATAAAGA
>NW_011916350.1:0-1814 GCF_000151845.1 Pteropus vampyrus | reverse complement strand
TGATATTAAAAAAATAAAAAAAAAAAAGGAAAAGAAAGGCAAGAATGGGAGAATAATAAGATCATCACTCCATCCTAGGCTGGAGGATCAGCAGTCAGTATGAAACGATAGTAAAGTATTTAGTTAAAATAAGCCGCCATCAGTTCTTGGGACACAGATCATGTGCATACTAAGGCTGGAGCTATAGGGTAACTATAAAAAACTACTTACATATCAGTATATTGAACTTCTTATGGCTTTCAGTAGCTGCTACAATAAAACAACAAATTCCACTCTAACTGCCCAAGGTAGAAGCCAACTAGAAAAAGTAGGCAACTTTATTTTTAAAAAGCTGTTTTTACCTGCAAGCAACAGAACCCTAGCCAGCAACATTCAGATACACTGGATATTGTATAAATTCAAGAATGTACTCCCCTCCTCTGTACTGACAAATTTCAAAAAGCCTTCATTGCCTGACTGCAGGCCTTGGTGAGTAGAGCAAGGGCTGGATTTCAGCCCCCACTTGCCTTTGTGCAATTCACAAATACACAACCATAAGCAACAGCCCTGGTAGCCAATGATATGGGACCACTAAAGTTCAGATAGTTATAAATGTTAGCTGAGTTTCAGCAGTCAAATTATTTATTACAGTCTAAATTAAGTATGCTGAATAGGTAAAAATGAAGTGCTGGGAAATGGAATAAGAGATATTAGGAAAGAGCATGAGCTATGGAAGCCTAAAACTCCAGGTTTCCCAAGTGTCTCCCTCACCCACTGCCCATCAGTAGTTCATATAACTCATTCACGAGGGATACGGCCTGGGGAAGAAGCAGCTGTAGGGTCAAGCCTACCACACTCAGAAATAGAGCTAGTGACGGGAAGCCATTAAATTGAGACTAAAGGAGACAGAGGGAGCCCAGAGCTCAAAAGTAAAAGTGGCAAGGCAATGGACTGGAGTCAAAGATCATTATTTGACACTTTTTTGGTGGCAGTTACCAGAAAATGGAGTCCTCCATCACCATCTCCAAAGAAAGGACACTGATGCTAACAAAGACATTAAAGAAACTATATTGCTAGAAAAAACCCTATCCTAGCAAATAAAGGCTTGTGATTGTTCCATCCTAAGGCAATCCCTGAATCTAAGTCCTTATTACCAAAAAAAAAAAAAAAAAAAAAAAAGAACTACTAAGGCCCCTGAAAGAGAAGAATCTTCCTAAAGGCCTTTTCAGAGATGGTGGTAAAGGACATCCAACAAGGGAAATCTTAGTAGATAATCCTGGGATAAGACATCCACTGGCCACAGAACCCAGGCCAACGTTAGGAAAGAAACTCAATAAAGAGTCCCTGCCACAGCACCTTCTGTACTATTTTTAACCAAGGAATATGGGTATTCCCTCAACAAGTACTGTACTTGAGAAGTTACAGTGCAGCTATCTTATATTTCTTTCACCATTATACAATCAGATATGTTTTAAGACATAAGTTACAGGATCATGAGGAGCTACAACCAAATTTGATCAAGATTTCTAAAGCATTTTAGAGAAGAAAAAACATCACCCAGAGTCTATGGATCAATGAGCACATAACATTAGCTCTAGATGTATCATCTAGACGTGACCTCTTTGTTTCTCAGAGAGGCAGAGTACACATTTTTGCTTGAAGAAAAATTAGATCTCATTTAGTAGGAATATTTTGAAATTATATATGGGAATAAAAGGTATCTGTGCATACACACACACACACAAACACAAACACAAATGTGTGCTGGTTAGCCAAGAACTGGACCATAGTAGACACCAACTCTTGGTCCATCCACATCACCCCCCTTTTTTCTG
>NW_011916349.1:0-3068 GCF_000151845.1 Pteropus vampyrus | reverse complement strand
GACAGAAGAGCAGATTTGGAGAGAATAATGCCAAACTCAAATTTTTCACATGTTGAGTTAGGTAGACAGATTCTTAGGCCTAACCATGAAGGTCTGGGTAGGACAGTTTAGGGGGGGTTAGATGTTGAGGTGGAAGTTGAGATTAAAGTATTTGTAGCCCATTGATGGTAGTTGAAATTATGGGATTTAGATGAGGTCGTGTAGGGAGGAAAAAAGTATGAAACTGTAGAACATCAATGTTTAAGAGAAGAACTGAGAAAGCGGTTTAGCAAATAAGAATAAAGGACCATATAAGGGACAAGAGGAGAACCAGAAGGGAATGGCATCTTGGAAACCCAGGTAGGACATTTCAGGAAGGTCTAGTCAGGTGTGCCATATGTGGCAGACAGGTGGAGAAGGTTCATGAGGAGATGTGAGGGGGTTGGATTAAAGACAGAGTAGACAGCATTCAGGAGACAGGGCATATCTTCCACTGAAAGTGTTTGAAAGAAATCTGTAAGATTGCGTAAGTGATAGAGATAGACTGGGGTTATCGATGTGATTCTTGACTGGTAGTCTCCTTCCTCCCTCTGAAGAGGAGTAGGGCCGCAGTACAGTAATTTATAAGTGGTGAAGATGTAAAATGCTGAGGTGGCTGGTAGAAACCACACGAGACTAGTCTGGAAGCATGTAATGTATGGATGTGGCTAACATCAAAGAAGTACTGTGGGCAAAAGAATGAGAAAGTGAGTGGGTAAGAATCTGTGGTCATAGGTTGCTTAAATGGTCAGGAATTTTTATAGTAGAGTTTAGATTTTCAGAGTTAAGGTCCAAGGTGTGGTTGCTTTTGTGGGTGAAGGTGGTTGGAATAGAACAGGTTAAATAACTTTGGTATTAGTTTATTGAATGGCTCTTTGGGTATTTATGATGCTATTGTGAAGGCATTAATTGATCACTTGCCAAAAACCTCAAAGAAGAGGGTGACAGGTCAGTTAGCTGTTGCCAGCAAGGAAGGGAGAGTTGATGAGTAAATAGTGTGAATCTCAGAGAAAGGCAGGGTTTTCGTGTGAGGATAAGTATGTAATGATTTGTTAGGTCATGGCTTGAGAAATGGTTCTTTCAAGGAGCTTGCAGTATTTTCGAGAATGTTAAAACTACACTCTCCTTTCTTTGTCACGATTGCTGGCCCTCGTCACCATTATTTAGGTTGTGTGATAAACATGCATGTCAATAGGAGTTAGTAACATTTTAACCAGTTAGCAGATTAAAGATCATCTCTATAGGAACATCATTCTCACATCGTGATATGCTTTCTTTTTTTTTTTTTTTTCTATTTTTAGGTGAGGCAACCCTTGCAAGGACCTTGTCAGTTTACAATCCCTTATTTTTTCTTTTTTTTTTTTTACACCGACAGCACCTGGTTTTCCTAGGTGGTCTCTCATCCAAGTACTAACCAGTCTTGACCCTGCTTAGCTTCCGAGATCAGACGGGATCGTGCTTGTTCAGGGTGGCATGGCCGTAGACTGTGATATGCTTTCTTGAGGTATAGCCTACTTGACAGAAATTGCATTTGCTCCCGGATGCATCGGCATATGGACAACGTATCATGTGTCGGTGTATTGCAGTAGAAAACAGGATGCCGGCTGCTAATCTGGACTACCAAGACGCAGCTCTAAGTGGCCTCCCTGCTTCCCTTTCAGTTCCTCTTTCTCCTCCCAACTCCTCCCTTTCAACCTTCAGATACCACTCGATGTCCTTTCCCAAAATACAGATCTGAGCATGTCATTTTCTGCTCAAAAACCTTCATCGATTATTTACTGTCTTCAGAATAAAGTCTCAACTCTCATCCAGCCCTCCTTGATATGGTCCCCCTGGAGTTGTTCATCTAAAGGCCCACTTAATTTTTCACCTCTTTTATGGATTCGCTGAAGTTGGGATGTATCTCAACTGAGGTCGGGCTAGAGCTCTCTCTCGATCCCCTGTGTTCCCATAGCTCTTTGTTGGTCCCTCTAGTACAGAACAATTATGTTGCCTTATATTATAGTTTGTTGTGTGTTCGTAAGTCTCCAGAGGGGCAGGGTGTCAGGTTTTCACCATTTTTATGTCTTCTTGTGGTGTCCAGCAATATTCGAGACACACCGACGATAATCAGTGGATGCTGAGTTGAAATGTTTAAGAAGCTGGAAGTCAGAGGATTTGTTCCTGAATTGCTGTGATTTTTCTGGTTTGGATTTCTCCCTGTAATATGGGAAAATTGAATTCCTTATCTTTTCTTTAGGAATTACTTTGTATTCATGTACAGTGAGATGACATTAAATTTTAAGAAATTACCTGTATGTAAAGAATGTATAATTTGGAAGTATTCTGTAGATCTTCTGAAACCTTTCGACTTTTTTTTTTTTTTTTTAACTTGGAAGATAGATTTAGGAGGGGTGTTGCAGCCCAAGAACTTAAAAGGAGAACCAGAGCTTATGAGAGCCCAGTATTTTCTTTAAAACTGAGTAAGTTACCCATAGGAGGAATCCTTACCTCATGCTATTTCATTAACATAATCCTACACTTTTTACTTATTTATGTTAATTAACAGGAGTTGATAACAATGGACATCACAGAAGATTTAATATAGTGAATTATGTATAACAGGGCTTTGGACAAGTAGTTCTATAAATGTATTTCATTGTCTTTCAGCTTTACCTTAATTTATTACTTTTTCTGATTCTAATAAGTTTTGATATGTTACCCATATTTTTTCATGGCACAACTTATAGTTTTTCTCCATTTAGAACTACCCTTCTCATGCCTGTTTTAAAATTTAAATGTAAAATATTTAAATGAAATACTCTAGCTGCTATTACTATTTGCAGGATATTGGGTGATCACCTCATTATGATTTCAACAGAAATTATTTTGTAGAGCCTTTACTTGGAATCAAAAGACCAAGAACCGGAGTTCTATACTTTTGTCACCTGCTGGCCATATGATCTTAGTCAAATTACTTAACCTTTTTTGTACCTAATCAATAAAACGAGAGGAGTAATGTCTTTATCACAGGGTTTTGTGAGTATGACATCACTTTGTAAATCCTAAAG
>NW_011916348.1:0-2486 GCF_000151845.1 Pteropus vampyrus | reverse complement strand
TCATAATAATGGACTATCCTCTCCTTCACTCGGATGTTAGGGTTCCTGGAGAAAACCAAGTGATGCCTCAGCACAATGCCTGGCACACGGTAAGTACTTAATGAATATTAGCGGTGATGGCAGGGATGGTGGTGGCGATGGTGATGGTGGTGATATTGGGTTACAGTTCCAGGCCTGGAGTTCCAGAGTTAAAAAAAAAAAAAAAGATTAAAAAAAAATAAAGATGTAGTTGGTCATTACTAGACTTTGTACTATAGGGGAATCGCAGAGGAACATCAGACTGAGGTGGTCAACTCTTCCAGAAAATGCTTTAAAAATCAATTATTTGCCTTATTTTTAAGGAAGTAAAAGACAATCCATGGAAGGGGAACTGTGCAGTGGCTTGGAAGTATGAAATGGCAGAGTATTCAGTGTTGCTGGATCGTGACGCTTAGGCTGGGGCTGGAGTGGCAGGCAGGGCATTAAATATCATGCCGAGAAGTTTGACCTGTTCTTACAATGATGGGAAGATACAACATGGTACAATCAGATCAGCTGGGACTAGAGGTCTTCCAGAGGCAGACTGTGTCAGCTTTTGTGTGTGTGTGTCGGGGAGGGTGACGGTGGTGGTAGTGTGAGGGTTAGATGGGCCAGAGACTCGCGAAGAATGGGTATTGTCCTGTGATGGGTCCTTAGAGACTGGAGGTGTCAGTGAGTTTGGGAGCTGGTGTAGGACCTGGGACTCGGGAGACCAAAATGGTGGCTTAATCACCAGGTGGGTCCTTGGGTTCCTGTTCAGTTCCCTGGTCCTGATGCTACAGAAAGCCTCCAACATTCTTCCAAGACTGAGCTATCTATGGGCACCCCTGAGCCAGAGCCCTGGCTCTATAACGAACCTTTATTAACATTCATTTATTCATTCATTCAGTGCCTATTTATTGAGCACCGGGCATCGCTCCATGCACTAGGGACTACAGTGGTGAACAAGACAATGTCTTGGCCCTGGGAGTTTCTATTTTAGTGGACAATCCCCATTTGACTGACCCCAACCCCGGCTACAGATTGACCCCCAGCCTTGGTCATAGATGAGACCCGTAGCCTGATCCTCAGCAGAAGTCTGTCAAACGTAGATCATTCATGACCCTGCCTTTCCCAAGCTCTACGTGCACCACTACTAGTATCAGCAGGTGGGCGAGGAGCACACAGAAGCCTTGCAGGGCAGTGAGAAGATCTGAGGGCCTCAATATAATCCGACCCATGTTTATTTCTACAGCTTCGAGCAAGAATTGAATACGGTCACCTCTTGGTGATCGCTTTACCTTCTGACAACCCCAAAGTGCTGAGGGTGTGGCCCCAGGGTGTGTACCTTATGCATATTTGTCTGAATGATGTGGAGGAGGGGAAAACTCCCAGGGACAGCAGGTCCCGCCTGAGTCACATTCTCCAGGTTTGGTGTCTCCCTCTTGAGAATGTACCCTCCTGGAGGGCAGGGGTTGGGTCTACCCTCCATGTGCCCAGTACAGGGCATGAAATGTTCCTTTGCTACTGTGTGTTGATTGAATGAATGAATTAATGAATACGCTAGATCAAGGTTCAGGGCACACAGACTGCTTGCCCCAATTCTTCCATCTTGCTTGGAGCCAGCATCTCGCTCTCCTGGCTGCTCACTCTGTGGAAATGTAGAGTGTTATCTAAATGCTGAACAGCAGCAGTAACAGCCTGGACGGCCTCTATGAACAATGTGTGGGCTCACGGGCCATCTTCTGCCTCCTTCCTCCCGCTCCCGATGCAGTTCCGGAGGGCCTGTCAGGCCCAGTTAGTGCTCACATTTTGTCAGAACTAGTGAGGCTTTCCCAGGGCCAAGGCTACACAAATATGGGCTGTGCGGGCTGCAGTCTGTGGAGGGGGCTGGAGGGTGAGCCCACCAGAGGGCTAGGCTGCCAGCGTCCATTCCCCCGGGCGCTGCTGCCACCCCTTACATGACCTTGCGGGTGACTGACATCCCGCACATCCTCAGGTTCTTCATTTGTAAATAAAAGCTCTTCCACGAAGGTCACAGAAGGCCTACTACGCACCAGATGCTTGCCTTCCATTGTCTCAGATTCTCAGAATAAGCACTTTAAGGACACACTGGGGCTCAGAGCGGGGAAGATACCTCCCCAGCTCCTGAGTGTTATAAATAGGATTTAGCCCAAGGCTGCCTGACTGCAAATCTTTGCTGGCTGCTGAAACACAGGGGCTGGACTGGATCAGAGGTTTGCAAAATGTTTGTAGTAGAGTGAAGCTTTGTTCAAACAAAATCTTACAGGGAGACTCTATGGAAAACAGATAAAAGCAGGTAGATCTGATTGAAGCTGGAGAGGGAGTGGGCGGGTGAGGGAGTGGGTGGGCAGGGGGTCGCAGGCCCTTCCCTACGCCCCTTCTTCCCACCCTGTAGCAGGCAGGGTTCCCTGGGGACATGAACTGGGGTCAGGACTCACCCCGAGGATACAGTGGTGGCTACTTGG
>NW_011916347.1:0-2038 GCF_000151845.1 Pteropus vampyrus | reverse complement strand
TCTCTCTCTCTCTTTTTTTTTTAGAGAGAGAGTAAATGCAGGAAGAAGTAATATGGCTTTTAAAAAAATAAAAAAGTAAAGAATCTGAATCACATTTTAAAAATATATTGTTTATATGGATTTTCCAACACATCTTGAATGTTTTTATAAGCTCGTTTATATATAATATCCCATGGCTGCGTATTCATTCCATCATATGGTTTAATAATAATAATTAACATAAAGATTATTAATAGCTTTTGCTAATTCCTTGATTCTTGTCTTGTTTGTTCTCTGAACCATTCCAACTCTGATCTCCTTTGTACCTCAGGAGACAGACTCTTGCCACTTTGAGAGTGAGAGATATCTACTAGGACAACTGTCTTCTAGCTAGTTTGACCAATGGGAAAGCATAGGAAAAGCGAGAGTATTTCTTCCTCTTTTCTCTTCACCTTGGGTGAGTGAACTTCTAGAAATAGTATCATCTTCTTTGTGGCTCCAGCACTCACTGAAAAGGCTTGCCATAGTCCTAGCTCTTACCAAGTGATCTTGATCTCTGGGTTCTGGTAACCTTTTTCCTTTGTCTCTCCAGCCTAGAGTGGTGAAGACTTCCTGCTCTTAGATCTTCCATTACCTATGTAGCCACTTCTCTATATTAGATTCTCTCTATTTGCTTATTGGAACTGACTGATAATAAGGAACATTCCTGTTTATAAATTTTGGCATATCTCAATGTTATTTTGTGTATTAAGACCTTCACATTAATTGTTTGATTGAAGATTGTGTTTTGATGTATATTGCCAAAATATTATCCAGAAGTTTGGGATTCAAAAATAATTTTAAGATTATGATTTAAAAATTCCTACACACTTTCACCAATGCCAAAATTTACATTAAAAAATAAACGTCATTATAATTTAATAGCTTAACATGTGACTTCATTGTTTTCTTGATTTCTATTTTTTTGATTACAGCAGTGATTGCAAGAAACATCTGATACATTTTTACTAGATAATTTAGAGTTTTAAAGAAATTATGACATATATTTTGACCTTAAATTAAAGGTGGCCATATGTATCATAATTGCATTATGTTTTTCTCTCATTTTGTTAATTATATTTCCTAACTCTGCCCCTGTGATTTTAGTACACTACTACTCAGTGGTGGCAAAGATGCTTCAAAACTGATCAGCTCCACTTTACATTAATAAAGAGATGTTTGAAACATAAAACCTCGTGAAATATAATACATTTAATTAAGAATAGAAAAAGCAATAATCTGAGAGAGTAGTACTCTAATGGATGGTAAGGTAAATGGCAGTATAAATTGCATTTCTTATCACAGAAGTAACACTTGACTATTTTAAACTCTTTAGAAAACACAGAGAAACAAACCAAATTAGCCACAGTTCTCTTCTAAATAGGAGAAACCCATTTTTAACATTGTTGTCATTTCAGTGACATTTCAAGGTGTCATTTCCACTCATTATATAAAATAAGGTTTAGAGAAAATTATTTGTGTGCGTGTGTGTGTGTGTGTGTGTGTGTACATATATATATACATATATCTATATCTATATCTCTATATATACATATACATACATATACATACATATATGTATATATACATACACATATATACATATATACATATATACATATATACATATATACATATGCATGTATATGTACACATATGTATGCATATATACGTATGTATGTATACACATATGTATGTATATATACATATATACATGTACATGTGTATACATACATACGTATATATACATATATATATAAACATATACATATATACATATACGTATATATACATATACATATATATGTATATACATATATACATATATACCTATATATCTATATACACACACATACACACATAAAACATGTATAAATATGCTAATATATGTATTATACGCACGACGTTATATCTGGAAGTTTTTTTGACCATGGAATCCCTGATCTATTAACTTTTTTTATACATTCTAACATTTACCCATGCTTTATTTGTGGGTATTATAGATCTGGGCTCTCATTCG
>NW_011916346.1:0-2646 GCF_000151845.1 Pteropus vampyrus | reverse complement strand
GAAACCTATAAATAATAATTAAAAAGAATGTCACTATCTGAGGGAGAAATTGATTATTTGGAGCTATTAATAGATTTCGATACAAAGCTTTATCTCCTCTAAAGCGGCTTTTTCTCTAATAAATCAAAAGCAGTATTTTAATTATGGGCAGCAGTGTTAATTTTAGCATTCCAATTAGAACAATTTATTAGGCAGCTTTCTTTGGTCAAAGATCGTATATACAGAGATGAAGACTTATACTGTGACCTCAAGAATCTCTCAATTATTTGATACACTTATAACAAAATCCAACATTTCAAGTGCCCTCAGAACTTTTAATAGTCATTATATATTAGACAATAAAGCTTTAATAAATTTATAAAAATAGAAATAGCATAAGGCATTCTCTTATGAAAATCCAATAAAATTATAAATGAGTAATAAAATATGACAAAATACCTGGAAAATTTTAAACTTCCTTTAAAATAATCATGAGTTAAACTAAAATTTTATAATGTAGAAAATAAAATACATATTGAAAGCTATGATATTGACTATAGAAGAGTTCTAAAGTAAATATATGTTTTCAAATTTTTATAGTATTTGATAAGAAAGAATTATAACTAAATAAAACAGAATTCTACTACTGGCTATGATGACTTTACTTGATTCAGACAAATTCTTCTCCTGAGAACAACTATAAAACTAGATAATAAACCGAGAGTAAAAATTCCAACTGCTTGAAGGCATAAGAGAGCATGAAATGAATCCAAGACTTGAAGGGAAGAGAAGGAAGCCTCCTTTCCTGTATCTTTTTCTCCTTCATGTTATTTGTTGATTTCTGATAGAAAATTTTGCAGCCCAGTAGAAAATAGTAACTTAGAGGTTTCTCAAATGTATGAAATGTCCAGGGAAAAGAAAATGGGAATCCAGGTCAACTAAATTTGTTAAGACTTGAGACAAGAATTAGAAAAGTGGACTTTAGGACCAAAGAAAAGAAAACAACAGTTATAATAAGTCTGACTTTTATGTAAAGTTAGACCATAATTTATTGCCAAATTCTAAGAGAGCAAGAGACATAGCAACCAGCCATAAATCTGGCTTACAGACCTAAGAGGGAAAAACAATAGAATACATGGGCTTAATACAAAATTGTGTACTTGGTCAACATATTAGTATTTCTACTAAGATCCCCGATGAACTATAACTTAAGAGTAAGGGCAAACTAGAATTAGACATGACTAGTCTTCTCTCCTCTCCTCTCCTACCTTAAGAACTTGAAACAAATAGTATGAATTGCTTATCACCCTATTCTCAATGTTATCCATAAAAGCACTAACGCCTCTTGGGAGACATATGACATCTTTCAGAGGTTCAGCAAATTACCATACACAGTATCCAAAATTAAATGTAAAAAATGGCAGGCATGTCATGCAACAATACATAATGACCAAAACCCAAGAGAAAACAAAGGACAATGTAAAGATACCTGAAATAGATTCAGATTTTGTTCTTTCCAGACACAAAATTTCAAAAAAATCATGACTAATATGTTTAAGAAATAGATGAAAGATAGAGCTTCCCACCAGAGAATCTCAATTTATAAAAAAAGAAGCAAATGGAAGCTCTAAAATAATAACATAATCACTAAAATTAAAAATTCAATAGATGGGTATAAGAGAACAAACAAAGGAAGACCAGAACATTTCTAGATCAGTATAAAATATTCAGAATGAAGAAAAAGAAAAGAAAGTACAAAATACAAAAATAATGTAATTATTGAATACATAAGTTCTAATACATAAATAATTGAAATCCTAAACATAGATGTAAAAAATGTAGTATCACAGGAATATTTGATAAGATAATGAGAATTTACCAAAATTGATGAAAAAACATATATACAAAAATTTTAAGAGGTCATACAAATCTCAAGCAGAATATCCACACACACACACACACACACACACACACACACACACACACACACACACATACACGGTATGTTAAAGTATTGAAAAAGAAATATAAGCAGGAAAATTTTATAAACAGCCAGATTTTTAAAAATATGCATTTCTTTCGATAAATAACATTTTATTTTTTATCAGAAATTCTGTAAGTTCAAACATGATAGAATGATATCTTCGAAGTGGTGAAAAAATGTTGTCTATTTAGAATTTGATACACAGTAAGACTATTCCTCCATTTAAAACACTGAATCTAAAATTTTTGCCTAATGTAACTATATCACTAAATTCCAACTAATGCATTTTTTATATCCCTACCAATTTATGTCTACACATATTCCCCTTTATGTTTATATAAATTTGAAAAATTATGCAATTTTTCTGAGGGAGAAATTGATTATGATTAAAAGAACATATTGAAAATGTTCTTTTGGAGTTTATCTCAGCTTCTCATGGGTCACTCTTTGTACCTCATTTTTTGAGACCTACTGGAACGTTAGTCTAGTTATAGGTCTAGAAACGAAAAGTAGATGATATGATTAAATATGTAAAGAAATTACAAAATACATTATAGATGATTTATCATGCGTAAGATATACTCTTGCACATATTTACACTTTGAAAAATGTATTTCAATATAATGATATATGACTATCCTGGTGTATAAATGTTCAGATAGATGTATCATTTAATTATGTGA
>NW_011916345.1:0-2140 GCF_000151845.1 Pteropus vampyrus | reverse complement strand
TAGTGTTAGTAATACATATAATATGTACAATGTTTTGTATCATATAAGACAATATTAATATAGGTGCTGACAGCTTGTAAATAGACAATATAAACTTATGGTATCAATAAATATAGTACATTACTACAAATGTATTTTCTCTTCCTTATGATTTTATTAGTAAGAATTTTTCCTCTAGTTTACTTTATTGTAAAAATACAGTACATAATACATGTAACACAAAATATGTGTTAATTGACTGTTTTTGTTACTAGCGAGACTTCTGGTCAATAGTAGTCTATTAGTAGTTAAGTTTTGGGGGGAGTCAAAAGTTATACGTGTATTTCTTTTTACTGTATGAGGTTCGGTGCCTCAACCCACACATTGTTCAAAGATCACTTGTATATCTGAAGATGAACAGCCAGGCAGAAGGGACTATAAGTATGAGAATAGTAAGAACAGCCAGGCAGAGGGGACTATAAGTGTGAGTATACTAGCCTAGCTGGAGAAGAGACACGAGGGAGAGAGGAGTAAGCCATGACATCAGAAAGATAACAGGGCTTTTAAAATACGATTAAATGGGGTGTTATTATAAAACTTTAAGAAAAAAAAAATCAGAATCAAATTACATTTTCTTAGAATCACTCTGTTGCTGAGTGAGAAGAGAAAGAAGAGTTAGGGTTGATGGTGGGGAGGGATGAGGAGAGACCCAGTTAAGACTCTATTACAATAATCTAGTGAAATAAAAAGATGGATTATACTCTGTTGATGGCAACAAGCTGGTAAGAAGTAGCCAAAGTATAGTTATATTTTAAATTTCCCACTAAAAAAATAAGGCTGAAGAGCGACCTAAATTCTTGAGCAAAATTTATCTAATGGAAACTTCAGTAAATATGATTACAAGACTGGAATAGGAAAATCATACTTAGGCTTTGAAAAAAAAAATGCTTGTCCAGCTTTCTCACAATGAAACACCTTGTAAAGAGGGGCTGGGAAAATCTCTATCACAATCTCACTGCCAATCTCACAATCAAATACAAAACCGTCAAGCGATAACTTATACATCGCCACTGATAGAGACATCAACCCAACTATTGAAGTGCCTTCTTTTCCTACATTTTATTTGACTTAAACTATTTTAAATAAAGCATGGCAAACATTTAAAAAGTTTAATAAACATATTCACAGCTCAACAAATTTTTACAAATAAAGGCACTATGTAACCATCCCCAGACCAAGAAATAGAAAATAAACTTTTTCAAGTACTTGTGCCCTTTTCTAGGCATTTTCACTTCCAAATTAACTACCTTTTATTACAGCATATTAATTTTATCTGTTTTCATACATTATATACAGGCATAAATATGTATGTACTCTTCTGTTTCTGCTGTTTTTACTCAACATACAGCTGTGAGTTTTGTCCATTCTGAAGTATAACATAATTTGTATATTTTTACTAATGAATAATATCTATTGTAGGAATATATCTGTTGACTTTTAAGTTGACTACAGTGGATTATAGTCTGAAAATGGAGAATGATGTTATATATACATAAACATTCATCAGTATTGACTCTTAATTTTAAACATATTAGAGTATATACTAAAGTACACTAAATGAATATCGGGTAACAAAAAAATTGAGAAAAATGTTTGTGGCATAATCAGAGTCCAAGATGTCAATATAATTAATAGGCGATTATGTTGTGTCCAGTGAAAAATGTAAACATTTCTTTCCATGACTGACAACAGAGAAGAGCTCTGCCAAGCTTCATGAAAAGGTAAAGTGATTCAACAAAAGATGCAGGAAAGACAAAAAAAGAAGTTAATTTCTACTGCTACCACTGATATACTCAGATGGTATATGAAGCAATGTCTTTTTCTCTTTACCCTGTATAAGTTTCCTAATATCTCGAGTTCTAGAGGCAAGTTGATAGACAAGGCAGAAATTTTTCTCAAACCTCCAAAAGGGTTGAGAAGCATTTGGGAATAGGCAAACAACTTAGTCAAATATAACCTGAAACCAGTTTTGACAAGTTTCTCCTTCTTCTAGGTGATTATTTGAAGATTTTGTGACAACTGGCTTTATGATGCAAGAGCAGAGAGGAAAATGAGATAATATTAAAAGAGTCGAATATTGTTTTAGTCAGTATATACCTGG
>NW_011916344.1:0-920 GCF_000151845.1 Pteropus vampyrus | reverse complement strand
GCCCCCCCCCGCCCCCATTCTGTGGTGCTGCCTTGGTGGAGCCCCTCGTGTGAGATTGTGTGTCCTAAGTGGCTTTCCAGCTTTGGGGCAGGGGGGCCTGCTGCCAGCCCTCTGAGGACGGCAGTGGCCAGCTGCTCTCCATCCTCTTCTAGAATGCTCCTGCTCTCCCCTTGGCACCCCCTGCAAGTCCACAGCTGCCCAGCGTGAGACGGCATGGCACTATCTGCCAGTACGGACCGCACCGTGCTCTTGGGAACAGATAGCTCGCTCTTTCTCATGCCGGCACATGCAGCCTCATCCGGGGATTTGTTTTTTCTCAGCTACATTCATATGCTATTTTCTCAGTCACCGTCAAGTTCAAAGCTTATCATGACGGGTAAATGTTTCCTAGGGTTTCTTTCTCTCCACTTTCACCTGTCTTTCTTTTCGGGAGTGACACTAAGGGCCTGGGGTGGGGGGCGGTGTACTTTCTGGCACAGGGAAAGGAGTGTCTTGTCCCCAGGGGGCATGACCCTCTGTGCCTGCAGTACCTGCTGAGGGGGGCTCAGTGGCCTGGGCGCCAGGAGCTGGGACCCGCCAGGTTACGGCTCTCTTGCTGCTGCTGCTGCTGACCAAAGCCCTCATCACTGTCCTCCAGGATGTCCTTTCCCACACCTCGGACCCCTCCTAGGTCACTCTTGCTCACAGAGTTCCAGTCTCCTCGAGGATGAGGGAACATTAGTTGACTCTCCGTCACTTGACGGGAGTGGCAGGAGCTGCGGGCCTTGCCCGGCTCCCAAGCTGGCGGGGCTGTGGCCTCTCCCATCCCCCGCATGGTGAGGGCAGTGCCACGCCCCCCGTGGAGGGAACCCCGACAACCAACAATCCCCCACAAACGTTACTTGTTTCCTACAGGTTTACACGTCTTGTGTGCTTCATGA
>NW_011916343.1:0-1952 GCF_000151845.1 Pteropus vampyrus | reverse complement strand
CTATTCTTCCAAGGAAGTTACATAGTGAATACTATTTTAGATTCATAGGGTAAAAATTATTTTATACAATTAATGCCTTAGAGCATTAAAACTTAATTCTTTCATGGAACCCTAGCTGAGAAGAGTGGCCCCAGCAATAATGGTAAAATTGAAAAAAAATTAAAATTACTAATTACTAATATCATAAATATAAAAGGGGACATCTCTAAAGATGCTTTAGGCATTAAAAGTTTGTAAGAAAATATTATAAATAATTTTCTGACAAAAAATTTAAAAACAATCTTAATAACACTATAACTGTTAAAGAAGTTGAAATTGTAATTAAAATCTTTCTATAATACAATTGCAGACCTAGGTTAACTGGAAAACTTTACATTTAAGAAAGAAATATTCCCATTTTTACAAAAGCTTATTCAGAAAAAAATAAAGTTGAAATAGTACTCAGTTTTATGAAGTCAACATAACTTTGATATCATTCTTGAACATATATACAGAAATCTGGACAAAATATTAGAAATTAAATTCAAAATTTATTAATGGATAGTATATATGACAAAATGGGATGTGTCTTAGAAATGAATATGAGGTTGTTTTCAAATGTTTTAACATTTGAAAATCAGTTAAAGTAATATATCACATTTACAGAATGGAAGGGGGAAAATATGATTAGGTAAAATACATGCAGAAAAAATAAAAATTCAACATAATATATGATAAAAACTTTCAGCGAAGTAGGTATAGTAAGGGATTTTCTCAATATGATAAAACCTATTTAATAGTGAGAGACTATTAAAGAGACTATTTTCCCTATGATATTGGGAGCAAGGCAAGGAAGACTGCTCCTATCACTTAGGTTCAACATTGTGCGGATAATCATGACTAGTGAAATTAAGGCAAAAATAAACAACTATACCAAAGGAAAAATGGCAATATAAATGTATACATAAAAAATTATATGGGATCTACCAATAAAAAGATTCTAGAACAAATGCATGAAGTTAGCCAAGCCACAGAACATAAGATAAATATACAAAAATTAATTGCATTTCTATGTAATAGTAACAGATAATTTGAAGACTGGATTTTTAAAAAATTGATTAAAACATCAAAACATTAATTAGATATAAATTTCTTAAAGAACTACTCACTGAAAACTGAGCAAAATTAAAGATCGACAATATTCGTGGATTGGAGGATTAATTTTGTTAAATATAAAATTTCCCAATTTTACTTGTAGCTTTTTAAAACAATCTCAAATCCCAAGGCTTTTTTTCCTTACTAAAAATTGGCAAGCTGATCTTAAAATTATTTGGAAATGCAAAGGATCTAGAATAGTACAAAAAAAAATCTTAGGAGAAACAAGTCAAAAGATATATACTACCTGGTTTCAACATCGTTTCCTTCAATATTGTTTTGTTATATCATTGATGAGATGCCATAGGAACTTAACTCTTGTTTATGTTAATTAGCCTATGGTAAAATTGGTTTCATTGTATGTTGTTTCGCTTAAAGTCGCAGAACCCATTGAGGACATCAAATGAGGACTTACTGTGATGTTACACTAATCAAGAAAATGTGATATTAGCCTAATACTGATTTGGCCCTTTAAGGTCAATGGAACCCAACAGAGAGTCTAGAAATAGGCCAACACCTAGTCAATGTGATTTTTGACAAGGGCTAAAGCTATTCAATGGGAGAGAACAAATTCTTTTTCAAGAAATAATGCTGAATCATTGGATATCCATAGTGAGGAAAAACAAAGAAAACTCAGCCCTTGCTTCGCACCTCACTCGAATATTATTTCAATGTGGTTCATGGACCTTAAATGAAAGCTAAAAATGTAAAGTTTCTAGAATATATATAGAGATATCTTCATAACCCTGCGATAGGTAAAGCGTTCTTTGAATCATTGATCATAAAAGAAAAAAATGATACAAAGTTATTCAAAATTA
>NW_011916342.1:0-1546 GCF_000151845.1 Pteropus vampyrus | reverse complement strand
CATTATTGTTTTAGACCATATTATCCAGTTTTATCTTTGCTTATTGGGGAACCGATTTTGATATCCCACTGTTTCATTAGTCCCTCCTCCCAATTAATCCTTTTTTTAAAAAAATAAAATATGAAAAGGTGTTATTTGTATTCACCCACATATTTACCATTTGAGCGTTCTTTATCTCTCTGTGTGGATCTGAGTTTACATCTGGTATAAGATTCTTTCTACCTGAAGAACTTTAATATTTTTCATGTTATAAGTTCGCTTGATGAAGCCTCACTTTTTATATTTCTGAAAAAGTCTTTCGTTACCTATGTTTGTGAAGGATGGTTTTGTCTACACATACGATTCTAAGCTGACAGTTCTGTTTTTTCTCTGACCATGTTATGGTTGTTGCTCCATTGTCTCATGGTTTTCATTTGCTGACAGGAAATCAGGAGATATTCTTACCTGTTTTTTCCTATTTATTGTGTTCCTTTTTGCTTTAGCTGATTTTAATACTTTTTATTACCACTAATATTCAGCAATTTGATTATAATGTGCCTGGATGTGGTTTTCTCTGTGGTTCTCCTCTTTAGGGTTTGTTGATCTTTTTGAAGCTACAGGTTTACTTTTTTTATTAAGTTTGGGTGTTTTCAGTCATAACCTCTTCAGATCTTTTTTTTTTTTTCTGTAATTTCATAACTTCTCTCCTGGGAATCCAATTACTTAGATTGCTTGATATTGTCACACATGTCATTGAATCTCACTTTTTTCCATTCTCTTTTTTTCTCTGTGGCTATGTTCTTATATTTCCTATTACTAAGTGTTCAAGTTCCCAATCCCTAAATTCTACTCTCATATTTAATTTGTTGTGAAGCATATCCAGGAATTATTTTTAGGTATTATATTTTTATTCAACTCTGGAAGTTCCATGTAGTTCTTTTAAAATATATCTTCCATTTCTCTCCTCCTTATATTAACATTACAGTCTTATGCAGATTGAGCATATTTACAATACTTGAATGCTTTTTAAAAGTCTTGCCTGTTAATTGCATCATCTCTGTCATTTTTCAGTCTGTTTCTGTTGACTGATTTTTCTCTTGGTAATAATGTTTTTCTGTTTCTTTAATGTCTAAGAATATTTGATTGGATGCTTAAGATTAATCAGTTTACATTGCCGAGTAGTAAAATGTATTGATCTGATCAGCAAATAATTTACTTATTTATGAGTTCAATTCTTTTTAGGCTTATAGTTTATCTTTTACATCTAGAGTAGAACTTACTCGTGTTAGTTTATTCCCACTATAGAGACTTCATCCTTCTGGAATGTTTACTGAAGATCTCATGTAATTACTGGAATCTTTCCATTCTGGCTGGTAGAAACTCTGTTCCTATGTGAGCTCTGGGATTTATTTAGCTTATAGTCCCTTGCTTATTTTTGTTTTTCAATTGTTGTTTTTCTTGCCTCATGCAATTTTATCCTAAGCAGTGGCAGTAAAGGACTCAATGGATATTGGATTGGTAGAACAGTGTTTCCACATAACTCTCACCCATGGTACTCTGTCCTATA